>NW_013670109.1:43073-57260 GCF_000517525.1 Limulus polyphemus | reverse complement strand
CAATCTCCTTCACACATAACAGTGTTAAGTTTGATCATTAGAATTTTGAATAAAAACAAGTTCATTAAAAAAAAATGTTTACATTGTTTGTATTTCACGAAAATGTGATATTGTTTAAACGGGGTGAGTAATTTTGCAAGACACTATACGTTGCCTAAATCCACTTCCTTTATCATATTCACCTTCTTCAGGAAATTTGCCCCAGATAACAGTGCATTGTATTGAACTTATTTCCTTATTTTTCATCCAGATTGTGTTTTCTCTCATCACAACCTAAACAATTTGAAGTTTAAAAGTGTCCAATGTTATGATAAAGAATAATTCCAATGAGACAGGATAAGAACCATTCAATGCTCACAGTATAAATATCATTACAGTTCATCAGTACCTGTTATCAATTAAAATGTCGTGATAGGGATATATAAAACTAAAGGAAAACTATTTCAAGTGCCATCTCCTCAGGCAAAAAAAAATATTTCAGGATGTGGTATTCAATGGGTAAGTTAGATAAGTTATAACAAGTAGAAATTTCACAGGAAATCCTTAGAAAGTTTATCTCGACTGATTAAAGGGAAAAAACTTCACAACAAAGTATTATAAACCAAGAAACATGCTTTCTGAACATTATTCCAGATGAACACTGACGAAGTGTACAGGTACACTACACAAATAACAGTCACACTCTTACTGACCCAAATTCTGGCCTGTCTAATTCTTCCAGAGTGTATTGTCACCCATGTTAGTGGTAAATACCATCTGTTACTCTTAAATCTTCACATGGCTGATGATGATGATAAAGAACCCATTAGAACAAGTCTAAAAGACAATAACAGCCATGCAAACATACAGAAATACTTAAGGGGAATTATCTAAGACAATGTGTGAATGGCACAAGAGTAAAATAATATCAGTTCCAGAAGGTTTTCTTCACACTATCGGTGAACACATGCGCCAATGTACTTCTGCGTGAAAACTCTTGGAATTTTTTAGATAAGTAAATGTCCATATTTTTTAAACTAAAATACAACCTGTCTCTTTTCCCTTACTTTTGGGTTAATCTGATGATCCCTAACCAATGAAAGCAAAACTATAACCTATGAACCAGCCGTGTACCTATGGTATCATACCCTTGTGTCAAACAACCATGCTGCATAGCACAACATTTAGATCGGACAGGTAAGTAAAACCCTTTAAAAATGGATTTTATATTTCATAATGATACGACAGTTTAATAAAGAAGTGCATATGTGTTTAAAAAAGTAGCCAGTAAAGATTTATCTTTACAAGAACACTAACACGTAAACAGCAAGATGCAGATATACATGGAGGCATAGCCAAGTGCTTAATAAACTAGCAGCAGTAGTGTGTACCATACAATGTACAGCAGCAGAAAGAAGCTAACTACAAAACAGCTAGTTTTCTTCCTCAGAGAAGGCACAAGACAGAGTGCCTTGAGGAAGCCCCAAACATTGCCAACAAGTGGAATATTTGACATTGCAAATGACTGAGAGATAGTGGCTGATCTTGGAGATATGAGAAAATGCCCAGAAATAGTTTATATAACTGGACAAAGACGTGACTTGATCCTCTTCTCTGACAGCAGCAGGACAATAGTAGTAATTGAACTCACAGTGCCCTGTGAGTCAAGAATGAGTGGAACTATGAATACAAGCTGACGAGGTACGAGGGACTCATGAAGAAAATCCAGAGAGAAGGCTACAACACACGACTTTTTTGCTGTGGAAGTGAGAGTAAGAAGATTACCTGGTACATCTGTCTACAGCAAACTGGAACAGCTTGGACTTTCAAGTCAGAGGAGATCAAAGACTCTCAAAGAACTGGCAAAGACAGCAAAGAAGGCCTCATGTTGGGTATGGGCAAAGAGAAATGATGAAACTGGAGAAAAGATTTATAAGGAATAAAAATCCTCTAAATTCCAATGGTACTTGTGGCCAAAAGGTTAAGAGCACAGACGGGTTTGGCTCCAAATATCTTGTGATTCATATGACTAGAGTTCATATCCCATTATGGTTAAAATTCAGCAGTGGAACATTCAATTGGTCTCTGAGTGTGGCCCAGCCTCCTTAGAGTATAAGGAAGTTAAGAGCCGAAAAACTTGATTGAAGGGGGCCCCCTTCCTCTGAAGATTCCCTACTGAGATTGCTCATTATGAGTGTCTGTTCCTTTGTGTCAAAGAAACAGGCTAAACAGCACAGCATTTAACTGACAAAGGCAAGCAATGCCCTTTAATAATGGATTTCATATTTCATAATAATCTTTAATAAAGAAGTATATATGTGAACAAAAAGTAATGAGTAAATACCTATCTTTTCAAGAACACTAATAAATAAACCTTATTCTTATATTGGCATTTTTATTTTACATCGAATAATTAACTTTACCATAGGTGTTGATGGTGTATACTGTTATTGGTTGTGATACAACCGATCAGACACTGCCTAATGCCTGTATATGTTTTGGTTGGTGAATACTACTTCATGCAACAAATTGAGTCAAAATTTCATGTTTCAAAGAAGCCGTATGGAAACTCTCAAGAGGGTATGTGAAACTAGTACTGATAATAACATAAGATGTCGAAATAGGAAGCCAAGCTCTTCAAAATGGATTTACATAACGTAGGGTATGTATGTTCTTTACATGATACATGGCAATCTAGTACAGATCTTGTCAGTGCGTGTGTGAATGTCACCTCCAGAGCAGTAAGATACACATTAGCATGAAGTGACCTCAGTGGAAGTGTAGTTGTCAAAACCACTGTTTTTGAAAGATAACCCAACTAAAAGGCTAAAATGGGGTATCAGACTTCAAATAATTGGATGAGTATAGCTCGAAGAGTGTATTCTTTACAGATGACACCAAGTTTAATTCGTTTGACAACAATCAACAATAGTTTCTTTAATAGCAGAGAGGACAATAAGATTACTTTGATCAGTTTACAACATATACAGCGAAGCATAGTTGAATCAATACAAGTGTTGGCTGCATCTCAGACACTAGTGTTGGAGATCTACTCAAAATTAGTGGCACTCTGAGTGCTAACACGTACATATTATTATCAATCACACCATTTTCTCAAGGAACAAGACTTGTTGGGCGGCAAGCATTCATCTTCAAGCAAAAGAGATACAAGGCATGCAGCCAACATAGTGAAACGAAACCTGGAGAAAAAAGAAATTTGATTCAAAACACACAACTATAGTTCATTATACATAGAGCCCTGTTATGAATATTATTAATGATGTATTGGAGTAAATGTAAACTCCGAGGGTAAAACAGTAACTAATCACGTTGGATAAATTGTTGGAAGTAGTACAGGATACTTTGCACATTATTTCATACTCATGCATTGATTAACACATAGTAGCATAAAAACAAGATGTACTGTTCTGTTTTAGGTAAACACAAAATATCAGTACATTGTACAAATTATTCAGTTTTCTATAATAATGTATTGTACTAATAATAATGTGACCTTTTAGTTGCAAATATTTAATTAGTCATTGTTAATGACTCTTATATGTGTATCACTGTGCATTTCCATAAATATTTCCAATACTGTATCTTCCTTTCAATCATTGATTCTACACTCAAATGACCACTTGAACTGCTGGTCAAACAGTTAATCCTACCCATAATGAGTGTGAGGCAAAAATTAGCTTCATCAGTCATTGAAGCAGGCATTTTTCATGGATGGTCAGAGAAATGTACTGCCAGTACCCTTCACTTTATCAACTGAGTCAAGAGTGTAGATCACATTGTTATCACTTTGGTCTGGTCCATTAATGTTTTCAATTTTTGATTTTGGTCTAATTTTTACTAGAAAGGTCCATCAGTGACATAAAACTTCAGCTCAACCTGTTCAGCATGGTTTCATGTGCCACAAGATCATAGTTTGATGAGATGCCTAAGATAAGGACCAATCCAGCCAAAACTTAGTTGTTTTTTATGTGCATGTTACAAGAAACATTTAGTATCAAAGCTCAAACATTTGTTCCTTTTCTGTTTTGTTCCAATATATTTTCTGTCGTGGCAGATTTGCCCAACTACTGATGTGCAAATTCATGAGTGTCAACTAATGTGGACTTCAACTACTCAATATTTCTATGAACACTATGGCACACATATTCACTAGAAAGTGGTCCATATTATATATTGACAGGGTACTGTTTCTCATCCAAATGATAACAAGTTCAGCAAACAACCAATTTATTATTACTATGCTGTTCTATACACTTGATAGCCTAAATAACCCATTCTATGAAGCCATCAAGTTATGGATGATAAATGGTGAAGCACATGTCTTCACAACCCCTAACATTTTGCGCAACATGGGAACAATTGTCTGTTGAAGTTGATACTTTGGTCCTTGTGTATTTCTTCAGATGTTCCAAATCATGCTACCCACTTTTAGGCCAACATGATAGGGTTTTACCGTACTAACATATCAATCAATGAATATTTTTTGTCCTGCTTGGTGAAGTAATTAATAATTATCAACATATACTGATTACTTTGATAATTTTCACGAGAGAACAATTTATATCCAAATCTATTTTCTGCAAGGAGAGCCTACAACTTCCTGACAGTTTTCCCTATCCGGGCATTGTTTTGTCTGATCAAGTACAGTACGATGTTTGCCTCTTTTTTCAATCTCCCTTCAAGAATTTTGCCAGAAAAAAACATAACTTTTTGTACATTGGCACAAGTGCAAGAAACGCCCCCTCATAACCTGCAGTCTTTACATTATGTAGATTCTGGAGAATATCTTGCTTTAAAGCTCTAGTGACCACTAGATTCGTCAACTTTGAGAAGAATTATCTATCTCATTAAAAAGAGTAGAGTGTGTGCGTGCGTGCGTACAAAACTTTTTAACTTTTATTAAACTATGCAAAAAATGAAACTAAGTGTAGAGGAGTACGGACGACGTCACTATATATTTCATACTCATGCATTGATTAACACATAGTAGCATAAAAACAAGATGTACTGTTCTGTTTTAGGTAAACACAAAATATCAGTACATTGTACAAGTTATTCAGTTTTCTATAATAATATATTGTACTAATAATAATGTGACCTTTTAGTTGCAAATATTTAATTAGTCATTGTTAATGACTCCTGTATGTGTATCACTGTGCATTTCCATAAATATTTCCAGTATGAATGATGTCACCATATATGCATGGGAAACTTTTTAAACTTCATTAAACTATGCAGAATATAAATTAAGAGTTGAAAAGTTTAAGTGTTAAGATTTGTGTGAGAATTTTTTCATTTTTTATAGACTCTTAGAGTTCCAGTACTGTCACCCTGTTGAGTTTTAATGCTTGTCACCGATAACCAGGTTTTTAAAGCAACATTAGATCTGATGTATCTTGCTAGATAAGTCGATCGGTTTGTCCTTTTTAATCAGACCATTCTTCTCAAAGTGTCATTTGTACTAGAGATATTTGGTGGATATCACGTGTTGTTGAATACGTTTAACTTTGCAGTCATTGAGACGACCCACCGTCCATTAGATTAATTGAGATCTCTACATACATTCGTGAGTAGTCTAGGCAGGCCACTTAACTGTTTTAATTAATTTAAATACACAGCACTGACTTAACATTTTATAAACTTTGTGAATTCAAATGCAAAATACAAAACAAAACTCACCCCCCGGAAAAAAATCGTTTATGCAAACAAAGCATGAATTTTCCCCTAGTGCTGTGAATATAGCAGCAGAATAATATCTTGCCATTGTAATTTCTCATAAAGTGCCATAAGTGATGTGCATCCATAATGAATTCCTCAATTTGTGATGTTTGTGTTTCATCTTGCTGCACGACACAATATTCACCTACCTAACGTCCACACGGGACCTTGGTGCACTTTCCTTTTTTCTACAACTTGTATTACTCTATTTCCAACATCGACTTGCTTTCAGCACTGACTACATCGATAGTGTTCCAGGGAAGTCTGCTTGGTGATTTTTAATTTGATAAATAGAATCTATGTCTATATGGTGGCATATCACTGTTGTTCAACCAGCCAGCCATCTGACCTATACATACATCATCAAATTCAATCAGCAGTTCACTAAGTTCTAGAGTCATGTATTTTCTCTATCAACTACTTAAACAAGTATGCATATGCCTACAAATATGATTCAACTGAAACAACCCTAACTGGACAGGTAGTTCAATCGCTTCTGCTTTATTTACCATGCCAATATCCATTCCATTGGAAGATAAATATCCTACTGTCCATAATTACAAATCAGCAGTGGAACAAAACTGGCCTTCAAAGATATGACTGTCTGAGCAAGTGCAGCTATATTTCTAAATAGAAAGCAGTATGTTTCTTTGTAATGGTTCCATCACCACAGCACATTTTGCGAAAACAATTGTCTCTGCTCAACATCTTGGAACACCACTAGTACATTCAGAGGCACTGTGACCCTCTCCTGGACATATACCCATGGATTTCACTGTTTCTGGGTCGGCATTGGATTTTTTTATCACAATGTTGCAGATTGCCTAGAATACTTTTGTTTTGATTGCTGTCAGAGCAAAAAATGCTGACTCGTTCAGGTACATTAATGTAAAAGACAAAAGCACGCCCACCCCTTTTCTTGACAGGTCAAGGTATTCTTTATGAACTAGCATCCAGAAGTTCCCAAGAGGTTTTGACTTGAATTCTGCTTAAGGAGTTTATCACTTGATAGTTCTATGAGCATTTCTTCAGCTGCCATTGGCAGATGAGAAATTATGCTGCCATTATTTGAATTTCCCAATTGCACTCTTCCATTGATTCTTGGTATTAATCTACAAAATGACCCTGAAGGTTTTTGAAATGATTAGAAACAACGTCACGAGTAAGACTATGAGTTAACTTTTTTTTCAAGAGTTCACTGAGACAAGGAAACGTTTCACAGTTTCCATTCTCAAACTGGTTTTCTTCACAGCACACATTTTTACGAAATACAATGACTTTTTCACTTTGCTGTAAAATATGTCTATTCCGATTTTGCAGTAACAGATAAATTCGTTGAATTTTTCAAAAATGTCAGTCAGGTAGCACAGTACTAGAAGCCACTTTTCATCTATAAAATGCACTGCTAGTGTGGCGTTGCAGTGTAACTGAAAAATACGAAGTTCGTTTTCATCTGCACAATGCGACCGAGTACCTTCCCGCGAGACAACCAGCTCATCTCTGTGTGCAGCAGGAGCTTGTTGTACGTGGACCCCATTTCTCCACAAAGAATGGAAGAAAGCCTGCACTTCAAAGCTCTTGAGTTCACAAACTTCGCAACACTCACAGTATCCTGTAGCATTATATTTGCTTTGGGCTGCAATTTCTTTGAATCTGGTGCTTTATTCTATATATTGCAATAAGTAAATGTTACATCTAGAACAAGAGCACTTTCTTTGGTTTTGAACCATTTCTTGTTTTCCATAAATGCAGCTGTCACATCAGTGAATACCCCAACACAACTAATACAAGAAAGATTGTATTTAGTAAAAAAACTCATCAACAAAAGTGAAAATAGCTTACACTGTTGCCCTCCCTTCCAGATTCAATATCACCAATTTGATAAAACAGTCAGTAATTTGAAGGACAACAACCCTGTTTCGTAACTTACAGATTTCAAATTATTGCCAGTAAACAGCGAGGTGCTGTGTTTGGGAAAGCCAACAGCCACTACCCAGAAAACAAAAATGTATCAGATTTCCTATGTCTGGAGTGAGAATGCCTTTATCCGTTTGTACGAAACTATTCGAATACAAAATTGTTGTGTTTATAAGAGGTTAGTTCAATGCTGAAAAGTAAGAAGAAAGAAAGTGAAATAGCAATGTTTTTTCTATGTAGTCTCTTTTTCAATTTACTTTTTAGCATGGATTTGACCTTTACTTGTTCCTTTTGCAGCCCGCACGTTGACCACATTCCCCACTCTAACCAGTTCATGTATATACTGTATATATCATTCCCCCATGTAAACTGCTGTTACTATATTATTTAATAGTAATAATATTGGTACGGTAGTTTTTAAAATTCCTTTATTTCAAAACTTGTACTTTAAGGTGCTATTCATGTGCTTCTATAGCCATACTTGCGTCCCCCCCTTTCGACTCTCCACGTCCCCTTGAGGGGGGCGCACCACAGTTTCCATACTACCGTAAACTATTGCATATTAAATGCAACAAATAAAAATGTTTCATTTACCAAGTATTTACCCTAAATATATTTTAATTGAAAAGACTGCTGCTCTAAAAGGCTTTCTTTTTAAGTGAATACGCTATTAAATATTAATGTAGATAATTATAAACTAGCAATGGCATTTTTAAAATAATGTTTCACTGTTGTTGAGTTCTGGTGGAATGTCTATATTATGTGTGGTTTGCTTCATAGTTTTAGTAAGTTTAGATGTCAGATAGATAGATATACTACTGTAAGTATTAAAAGCATTTTCAGCTCAAGTAACTCATTTTCAATACTTTTAATTTAAAATGCCGTAATATGTAGATACCATGAACCAATTATTTCTGTCACACAATACATTAATATATCATTATCCATGCCCTCAAGTGCCATAGCTGTATGTCTGCGAATTTACAACGCTAGAAACCGGGTTTCGATACCCATGGCGAGCAGAGCACAGGTAGTCCATTGTGTAACTTTGTGCTTAATTACAAACAAATAAATCATTATTCATACAATTCCTTTACAATTTTATCCCATGTTTCTGTATTTTGTTCCAAGGTCTTGGTAAATCGAATGTGCTCAACCTAAAGCTGCGTTAATCTTGGCTTTATGGACTGTCTCAAACATTTGTAACTTATTCATAAGTTGTCTTTGTTCACACCTGTACAACATGCTGGATAATTCAAAAGCTGGTCTTCATTAGTTATTTAGTATACTAGATACATGTTAAAACAGAGAATAAATAATCTCTGGTTTTCCTTTGCTGTTAATGGTGCTTGTCTGATTACGTGAACAATATTATATTCCGAAAATTTCTGGTATGACTTAGAATAGAAATAATAAAGTCAAATTGGTTATTGCTGTCCAGTTGCTTCCCCGTCGTTGGTGGTTCGGAATTAAGGACTTCGCACTGACAAACGTTCTACAACATAACTCCATAACTGGAGGGAGGAAAACATGTGTTTTGACCAATGCTAAATTTCCCTTTCGTGTAAATCAATCAGTCAATGAAATAAGGGTAAGTTGCGCTGTTTTCGATTAGTTGATTTTTTAAATCGTACGAAATATATTACGTGATGATGAGATACTTTCATTGTAATATTAAGATTTTTGTAATATTAAAGTACGGGAAAACACTTAACAGTATAAACTACATTTACCCTGATATACTCTTAATGGTACAATCTGCTTGCTACAGTAGTAAATATATGGGTTTTCTGCGCCGCTTGGAGGGCGGCTATTCAAAAAATGTCAAAAATTACCATAAAATAGTCCAAAATCATCAAAAAATTGCCCAAAGTCTTTAAAAGCTCCAAATAAAACAACAATTTTTGTTGTTGTTGCTCTATGCAAGGCATGGGGGCCTCTACGCCACTTGGAAGCAAAAGAATTCACAAATGCGAAAATGTTATAAAAGCAAAAATTAGCTCCAATTTGTTAAAAAAAAAACTCAAAAATTCTCGGTTGCCTCCACTTGGAGGTCAATTAGTGAAAAAGCAAAAACAAATATCGAAAAGTGTACAAAATCAACAGACAAATATAGAATAAATCGTAAAAAATACCCCCAAATTACTAATTTTTTTATATATTCTACATATTAATTAAAATAACCCTATCAACTCAATAACTATAACTTATGTTAACATTTACATCTCTAATATTTAAATTACTTTTTAATTGATTTACAAATTATTCATTAGGACATATTATTCTTTTTTATTTATAGCCAATATTAAACGCTTCACGATATTCTTTTTTTTTCACTCCATAAAATAATCAATTAATTTAATCGAAGATCTAAATATTCCAAGACAACATTGATCTAATTAGTGAAAATACATAGAAATATTGAAAATAGTAGTAAAAATCTCAAAAATACATAAAAACTGTTATAAAATGTTTGTAGTTAAAATGAAAGCATTTGACAATCTTCATCATTTCTCTGTCGTATTTTCATAACTTTTTATATTTCAAAATATGCAGGAGATCCTCGAATAGATTAATATTAGTAGGAATAAAGTTATTAATATTTATATTCTTATTATCAATTGACGCTTTAGAATTGTTTTTCTAATTCATTTATATTATTTTTAACGATTTATCAAATTCTTCGATTTGGGCAATATCTTTTAAATTTTTCGAAATTTTTTATATATATGTTTGTTGACTGAATCAGTTTCTTCTATCAGTTCCCTCTATCAATTTCTTTACAATTTTTATATTTTTGTTATCAGCATCAAACTATCATTGACTAACAACAATTCTTTCGGTACATATAAAAGTTTTCATATATTTTAAGAATATTATAAGGAGATTTGTCATCAATTTTGGTTGTGATATGAATATTTTCTTCCTTTAAGGACAAATTAATAGCATCAATATCATCAGTTGTCTCTTTAACGTTTTTGCCCCCCAGTGGCACAGCGGTATGTCTGCAGACTTACAACGCTGGAATCCCGGTTTCGATACCCGTGGTGGGCAGAGCACAGATAGCCCACTGTGTAGCTTTGTGCTTAATTTCAAATAAACAAATTAACGTTTTTAATTGCTTACTTTCAGTATTATAATTACCATCACCAGTTAACTTAAAACCGTTTCCATATGGACCTGTAGGACCCCAAGATGCTTCATTATATAGATTACATAAGGAAATCAAAAACACATTATCATTAAAGAGTTCTTATAGTTTCAAAACGTTTAATATAAACACTCATTATCCCTTTTAAACTAATAAGAAATAAAATATATATGGTTTCGTTGGAGTTTTTCTGAGTTGCCAGAAGAACTCAGTCTTCAAATTCGTCACATCGTGGTTCCAAAAGTCAAAACAAATTATTGGCTTCGTCATCCGTAGTTGATATAACTTATTAAACATCCAATTTCTGTACTCATATTATTTAACCCAGCTTCTAACAAATCTGTGTAATATCTAGAATAATATAATTCTTGATCTTTGAACGCAACACTGTAATATTCAATAGATTATTTATCATTATTAATTCTAACCTACGTTTGTAATATATTAAGATTAGCGAAAATCATATTGTTTTCGCATTGATTCATTTCCTTATCTTGAATTTTGGGAAGAATGTAAATGTTTCTAATTTCATCTTTTGTAGTGTTTACCATATATGTCCCGCTTGATCTATTCTGAACATTACTTCTAATAACTCGTACACCACTTCAATTGATTTCGAAGTCACTTTGAGGATTTAGTGTAAAACTTTTATATTCAGCTTGTTGTTTGGGATATAGTTTAATATGAGGTAACCATAACAAAAGATCACTTATAACAACTTTATAATTTGCATTAGCTACATCAGTCATTAATCCCATTTATTTAGAAAATAAATTATGATATTTGAAAAGAAGATGAAAATGTCAGTAAATGTCTACACTTATGATGAGGAATGTATTATTTATCCTTTAATTATAATCAAACATAAACAAGACCAGCATGTTAAATGTTTACATATAAAAGAAAAAATATATTCATGAAATAACATCCTGCAGTATTTTTATTTGGATTGAAAAAAACATAAATAAGACTGTAAGACAAAGGAAGCAGTGAAGATGGAAATACCCTTAAAAGATTCAGTTATAGCATTTAATAATATAAATAATTCATTAAGAGTTTCTTTTGTTATATATCCTGATTTTTAATGCTTAACAAAATAAATCGATACCTGTAATCCAGATCTTTCTGAGTTATACAAATGCTTACCAAAAATATGAACCTACGAGTTTTTGTTATTAGTATAACATCAAGCATGTTCATGGACATTATAAAGAACCTGTAGATTATAGACTGAATTCATGAAAATGCTTAAAGAAGAAGCCCAAAAAGACAGAAGTTACATAACAATAATAAAATAGATGATTTAACTGATATCAACACAAATAAATGAATGCTGCATAAGATCATGTCACCTCTCATGAAAAAAGTGCATGAACAAGTGGAAATAATATTTTTAAAAATTGAAAGTGAAAGAATGGGTGCACCAAAAAGTGAGGAAACAAGGTAGGAATGAGCATGGTATAATAAAATTTCCTCTGGACAATATCATAAGGGGGCGTGTCCAACATCTGGTCCATGCCTCCTTCGTTTTTCTGTGTTCATAAAATTATACAACTTATGGGTACATACAAAAGTGTGTCTATGATTCTTCTACTTTTGTATAGACAGTACCAAATCCATTAGGTCGATACACAAAAACCTCTAAGGATTTTTTATCTTTGTATTTTAATCCATTCATGTAGCTAATGTACGAAATCATATTGCCTTCTCATACAATTGCAAAAGAAGGGACAAGTTGTAAAGAGAAAACTACACAAGTTACAAGTCCACACGAATATCTGATTCTCCTGGTGTCGCATAAACAGACTTTATAGTATATGTATTACTTCCAATAATTCGATTTACAGAAATCTCTAGTCATTGTATGATAAACATAACTATGTTTGATAAGTTTAGTCCACCTGGCTCATGTATACAGGATAGAAAAAATATACACAGTAAGCATGGACAGGATGTTGGACACGCCCCCTTGTGAGGTTGTACAGAGAAATTAATGTAGCATTTCATTAAATATTTACTTCTTATGCTTTATTTTTGAATTTACCAATTGTGTAATTCGTTTATTTCTGTCTCCTTCTTCAGTTAGTTTTCTTAATTATACATTTAATAACCAGAGTGGGCCGATCATGACCTGGTGGTTGGCGTGCCAGACTGTGAATCCAAATTTCACGACCCGTTTCAGAAAAGTCATATTCCGCAATCTTGAGCAGCAGTCAAATCCCACTTTTCGATTAGAGCAGTAGCTCGAGAGTTGAAGGTGACTCTTATTGACTAGCTGCTTTCCCTGAAGTCTATTGGCTCAAAATTACGGACGGCTAGCGCAGATAGGCCTTATGTAATAGTGAAGAAATTCTGAAAAAAAAAAACATCCATAAGGTCAAAAACCAATTATTTCTCAGCAGTAACGCAACTATGAACTTTTAGTTGGTGCTACACCATTTATATCTCTTCAGTAATGTAGTAATTACTTTCAGTAGGTGCTAAGCTATTTACATCTCTTGGTAATATAGTAGTCACTTTCAATTAGTGCTACACCAATAAAGTAGCAGTCACTTACAGTCATTACTACATCAGATACATCTTTCAATAATTTGGCAATCACTTTCACTCGGTGATAAATCGTTTGAATTTTTTCAGTACCATTGTGTTCCTTTGGTGCTACATCAATACATACCTCTTCTGCAATGTAGCAATCATTTTCAGTCGATATTACATCAGTTACATCTCTTCGGTAGTGTAGCAGTCACTTTAGGTCAACGCTACATCGGTTACATTTCTTTGATAATTTAGCAGTCACTTTCAGTCGTTGCTACGCTAGTTACATCTGTTCGGTAATGATGGTGTTACTTTCAGTCGGTGCTCCAGTTAGATCTCTTTATTTAGTAGCAGCCACTTTCAATGTATTTAGGAACTACTACACATTTTCTGGGAGTCATATCTCTTGGTTCCCATATCATTACCTTCTTCAGGTCTCGCATGTATTATAGATCCCCAGGTAATCTTTGTTAGACAAGTTAATATACCTTCAATGAAGCATCAGATACTTGCAATATAATTTCCTGGACTTCCTTTTTTAAGGACGTGATGAAGAGTTGAAAATAATGCCAAGTATGCAAGCAAGATCCTGAGATTATATATTTTTTTAACAAAAAATAAGTAAAGAGTGATTAACTGTTTTAATTTATAACTTATATGTGTGTGTGTTATTTTAACATTCGCGTGGATGTAAAAATTACACACTCAACTGTTTTTCAATACTTATAATCTTTTGTCGACTTCTTACAAAATTCGTAAAATTAATAATGTTAGAAGAACGAGAATGCTAGTTTCCTGTTTCAAATATAAGTCTTGAAAGGGTGTTAATCGTAGTTGTATGAAAAACGGCATTTCAAGACCTGTAG
>NW_013670109.1:14594-42899 GCF_000517525.1 Limulus polyphemus | reverse complement strand
GCATTTAACTAGAATATGTGTTACTCTTGTATATATAAGACGTTCACAACGTGACGGGATAACAGAGGTAGTGAGTAATTGAACATCAGTCAGAGAGTATGTAATTGAACTGAGTATTGTCGAGCACGTGAGACGTTCTTTGAGAATTATAGCGCGACTGTTGAAATTAAGTGTATCGCAGTTATATTCAGAAAGAATAAACCAGTTTTATTTAAGAAAGGACTTGTGTCGCTAAAGTTTCGTCAGAACGAATTTACGGAAAATTAACTAACGACTGGAGGCGTAACAATAGGATAGGCGGAACTGATTTCTCTCGAACATAACACTATTCTTTTTAGTAATGACATGATAATTACATACACGCTTTTTAAAATGAGTAAACACGTGCTTTTACACAAAGCTAAAGAAATCTTGTTTAAAAAAGTATGCTAATCCAGGATAACTCTCATATCACTGTATTAATAAATCATCTAACACTAAAGAAGACTGTTAATTTAGCAAATAATATCTGTAAAAGTTGTCATTTGGAATTTATACGTTCTAATACTAATTGTTAGTTTTAATGTGAAACTTAAAATTGTCATTGTTATTTTTAGGGTTATTATTTAAAGTTTTAAAGTTGTCACATTTTGTGTAAAAAATATCTTGTGGGTATAAAAACTATTGTTTCAGTTTAGTTTGAAAATTATACTTTTTTGGGGAAAACTGTCTGAATTGTTGATTAACTTTACTGTTAATGTTATAGTTTATGTTGTTCCGTGACGTCGCCACTTTTTATCTGTTATGATGCAACAGAAACAACTATGCAAGACGTTAATAGTGCTATTCATTCTCCAGAGATGGATTAAACTTACGGATCACCCAGTAGTTATTGAGAACCCGTGACGACATTTTAAGAACCTGCTTTTTCTTTTTCTAAATATTCAGCTTCTTCATATTTTCAAACGTTCTCAGTTTTTGTTCTTTTAATGTTTTGTAATCAATAATGTTCATCAAAATCTAGTTTTTCCAATCGGCTTTCATTTTTTTCTCAGAAAGCTGTACAATAAACATAATACTTGTTAGTGTCCCTTCTGAACGATTCTACAATTAGTTATGTTTTCCATGTTTTGTGTCTCAAGAGTGAGTTTACAACTGAAGTACATGCCAAAAGTTTCGCCTCTCCTTATATGTGACATAATGACACATGCTAATGATGGCGTTGTACTATAACTTGCGTCCACCAAAACCTTTATACTCAATCCTCTAATGATAATAACTAAACTCGTAGTATTAGTCCAGTATTTCCCAAAGTGGGGGCCGTGAAACTTTTTCTGGGGGTCCGCCTAAAAATGGGCCGAAAACAAAGATGCTGAATTAATTTTAATTCTAAATAAACAATACACCGATAAAAATTATGCTGAATTGATTAAATGATACAGTTCGTCGAAAGGAGATGTTATTGTTTTTACTACAGAATTGCTTTTCAATCACCATGCTAAAGTTATAGGCTGAGGAGGGGTTCATATACATTAGGTTAATGTTATGGCATATAAAAAATCAATTCAGGATATATCGTTGAACATATCGGGTAGTACTCGACTCGGTTGCATGGGATTTTTCACGATTCGTGAACACCTTTTTGTTTATTCAAATTTCGTACCCACGATTTTTCTTTGACAATGTTTTCTGGATAAACAGGTGTAAAGCGTTTATTCGGGCTCCAGTC
This sequence comes from Limulus polyphemus, assembly GCF_000517525.1. NCBI lineage: Eukaryota > Metazoa > Arthropoda > Merostomata > Xiphosura > Limulidae > Limulus > Limulus polyphemus. The sequence goes on along the minus strand of NW_013670109.1, from coordinate 41,191 downwards.
ATTCAGGAAATAATTTTTGTTTCACCGAGAATTACCCTTCTGTGATGCTAAGGCTCAGTGAAGATGAACGTCTTCGCGCAGTCGGAATGCTGCAGGCTGGTGTGGCACAGAACGTTGTTGCAAGACGTTTCGGAGTCCATCGGAACACCATCCACTCTTTGTTTCACCGAGAATTACCCTTCTGTGATGCCAAGGCTCAATGAAGATGAACGTCTTCGTGCAGTCGGAATGCTGCAGGCTGGTGTGGCACAGAATGTTGTTGCAAGACGTTTCGGAGTCCATCGTAACACCATCCACTCCAACAAGCATGAAATGTCCGGAATCGATGAAATGGAAAAGCGTTTACGTCGTCTACCAAATCAGCCAGTAACGTTGGCAGATCTGGGCACGGCATTAACCAACATCTGGAATAACATTCCATAGGCCTTTTTGAACAATTTAGTATCATCAATGAGACGCTGTTGTCAAGCATGTGTGGATGTAAATGGTGGACACACGCGATATTAGCCCCGTAAGTTTCCTTTTGAATACCAGCGTCATTCAAACGCCCTAAAAACTACGTTTGGTGACGTTAGCATTAATTGACTATGAAATTTTGTAACCAATGCATCTGTTAACAATACTGCAAAATTAAAATTCTATTTGTTAGATTTTTCTTGATTTTTTCATATTTTAAGTGATGCACAGTTTCTTTTTTCCGCTAGTATAGAACACACACACATGCGGCCACCGAGTAAACTGTAATATCAATTATGTTGACCAATCTGCGCACGTCAAAGTAAAAATATATATTTTTCACACAAATGGGCAGTAAGTAGACTGCACAAATTAAAGCGGCCGGTGATAATCTCGAAATACGATTTTCGGAACCAAACCATAATTAAAATAGGTTAAGTATGCGCATAGGCAAGAGGAGGATATCAACACCTAAATTGCACCAATTTATGTACAAAACATATTTAAAAGGTTTGAAACAGCCCCAGATACCATAACAATGCACTGTTTTAGTGAAAGTCACAGATTTTCCGAGAAGGCACCACTCTAAAACCCAGTACGGCTTTGCCACTTATGCATTTTTCCTTCCAAAAGTAACAGCCCCTAAATATAGGTTTGCCTACGTCCCTGTTAATTGTTAACATTACCCCATATAAATTGGTGATAATGGGATACACGGTTGGGCAGTATTCAGAAATTCATTGTCCGAGCTCTTGATTCAATGCACACGACAGAGTATGTGTATGCTCTTAGCAAGTTATTAAGAAGTTTATTACTGGATTGCTGGTATACTCTATATACTAGTATATTTGTAGCGATATATATCTATATTTCAGACTAGCGATCGCTACAAACGAAAAGGTAGGTATCTGATACAGTCTCATGAGCATTACAATTGTGTCGTAGTTTGAGCTGTTAGTGTCATACTAGAAAGTGTTAATGCATTAACAATTTAGCTCAGTTAGTAGAGCACTCGCCAGGTGTACGAAAGGTCTCGGATTTAAATACGACTGTAGAAATGAAAAAATTCCCACAAGATAAACTGTTTATGATAATAGGATAATGTGTTAGTTTGAATTAGTTGTTTAAAATGCACCATATTAGAGTGAGAGGCATCTTAGGATTGAATCTAAGCCGAGGAAAAAACAAAAGTGGTAGAGCTAATTTCTAATGCCTGGTTCGATATTTTGAGAATTAACGGACTGTGCTAATTGTGTAGTGAGATCAAAATTAGGTAATTTTAGACAGACATGCTAGTGGTGCCACCACATAAAAACGTAGCCTGTTTTTTGACTTTGCTCGATTATGGTAAAACTTGTACCGAGTGTACTTCTAAAATTGTACCAAGACGCTATTTATAAGGCAGTTTACGTCCCAGGGACAATCCTATCTTGTGCAAAATTACTAGAATAAAAGACGCACACAAGTACTAAGTAGATTCCCCTGATTAGGCTGTTATATGAATTTTTGGCAGAGATAACATAACTTGGAAATATTTCTTGAGCCCTTGTACAGCACCCCTTTATACAGTCATATTCGAGAAGTTAAGAAGAAGAATGTCCAAACTGCTATATAGGAGTACAACCAAACAGAAAGACATCTTTTTTTGTGTGTGTATGCGTTTGTTCAAGTGGATTTAGGGCAGTCCTCAGGCAGAAATTCATCTTTTGTATATTTGTGTTTGTTAATCACTTTACTATTACAGTTTAAACACTTTTTTTTACAAGATTAAAATGTTAAAGGAAAATACACAAATAAATCGGACACTTTTAGTCTTTCCAATGTTACAAATTTCATGGTAATAGTTTTTTTAAAAATTCAATAATTCAAGTCGAAAATTCAGAAAATCAACACAACTGATATTAACGAACATAAAAAATTAAACAAAACTTGCGAAATATTAATGTATCGTTTAGAAATTTAGTGTTACTTAACCTTTTTCCTCAAAATATTTAATCAATTAGAATTGAAATAACTTACATTTAGTAGGTTTATATTTTTGTGACGATATATATGAGTGGAACACAACAGCTATATAGGTTCTCATCAGCGGACGTAATCCACAACGTGCAAATACGCGTCCAACTCTAAACTATGGAACTTACTGGTCCATTGTTCATACTTACTTCGATTGGGCATTCTGTCCTGTTTTACTGTTATTATTCCAACACAATAACTTTACGTTAAAAAGTATTCCCAATGATAAAACAGAAAAGTGCTCAAGTAAACAAGTTACACAATATAACTTGGCTGTTCCCCTTATACGGAAAAATAGTAGGTATAGATTGAAATCCTTAATACAGTAGAACAAAGATGAAAAAATCGACCCTGTGAATATAATTCTTTGCAAACAAAAAACAACTTAAATAAAATGTTAAGTAGAACGTTTTACGTAAAATAACAAAAATATATCAATTCTATTTTTTTAATTATTTTAAACCTTACCGACAAAAAGCTATTATAAACTATGGTGATCCATAAAATAAGTAAATTATCAACAAGACTGTATAGTACTAGTTTTTATTTATTAACATACAAAGAGCTGTAATGGTAAAAAACAAATTGAGAAATAGTAATTTTGCAAAAAAATTAAAATAAAAAAAATGGTGATGTAAATATATCTTTTGAAGTATAGTATAAAACAAACCAATACCCTATATATCACAGCATCAGTTTAGCTCAATTTATTCTATTAATTTCCATTTTAAAAGAATAAACACTCCACAATTTCTGCAATTTTACACTTTATGTATTTTAAATTCTCTGCTAGTGTTCACACTTAATAAACGTCTTAAAAAATATCAGTCTTGAACTCACCTTACACATCATTAGCTTAATTTATTTTATTAATTTCCATTTTAAAAGAATAAACATTCCACAATTTCTGCAATTTTACACTTTATGTATTTTAAATTCTCTGCTAGTGTTCACACTTAATAAACGTCTTAAAAAAATATCAGTCCTGAACTCACCTTACATATCATTAGCTTAATTTATTTTATTAATTTCCATTTAAAAGAATAAACATCCCACAATTTCACACTGTGTATTTTAAACTCTCAGTACATTGTTCACACTAAATAAACATTTTCAAAAAATATTAGTTCTAAAGTCTCACACACTTTTGAGCTCATTAGTATTAAAAACCACTTCACCCCCCCCCTCCCCACCAAAAAAAAATAAACATTTTAAGAACTTAACAATAAATATAATAATACTGGATTTTTTTTCTACACATAATATCTATGTTTTTCTATTTTTTCAAATGAATACATTATTTAACTTAAAAATGGTGTTCTGTACAAACATACCTTAAGTATACTAAATTTTAGATTATACCGTAATACTGTTTTTTTTAACCAGAAACATACATTAAATTGATTCTACAGATTGATATACAGGAACAGTCACCACTGGTTATAAAAAACATATTATATTACTTAAATTATATTAGATTTTTGAGTTTTAAACATATTTATATAAATAAATGTCTTGAAAACAGAGAATGATTGGATTAAAACAAATCACTTTTGTAAATGTGTAATTAACTAAGTTAAAAAAAATACACTGACTTTAGCTAAAACTTAACTATGATTTGCAGAACATGTACTCTAGTGCAAGTTAGAAAAGCATAAAAGTTGAAATACATGAAAAGTAAATTTTTAAGCTGTTTCCTTAATTTTGTCAAGATAATCTTGTTGTATAGTTGTATATAGAATTACTCAACAGAAAAAAATTGCTATTAAATAAAATAAGTCTCATATTCTCCACTAAGCCTAACAAATTAGTTTTCAGAATTTTTGCAGTTGATTTTTCTCAAATGTTTCTTGTACTTTATAAGTTTTACTTTAGTAGTAACTATTAGCACACAGTAAACAATGCACTTCATTACTTACTCAATATCAGTTCTAGGTGAAACCCTTATAATAAATTTCTTTCCACAGAAAAATATTAATCACAATGAAATTTAACTTTATGTCTTTCTCTGTTCTTTCTTTTACATTTTCAAAAACCTTAAAAATGCATTTGTTCACATATACCTCTTCATCATAACTTTTAAAATATAAATATTCAGACCAGGAACTGGTTTTTATTTTTACCTGAATTGAAAATATTTAATTTTGAAAATTACTATGCGATAAACCATTCATACAAATTCGTGATATTACTCATATTAAAAAATGAAAATGGAAGAAAATATCTTTATTTACTATTTAGCTCTTGCAAAACTTTATACAAGGAAGATGTACTAATAGCTCATTACAAGATACTGTGCACTAAACAGTTCTTGTACATAGCAACATACAAGCTTGAATTTAAGAATATACAATCATAACAGAAAAACAAATTCAATACAGTTCATAAAGGCACAAGATTAAACAATTATACCATTTGTCAAATTGTCTATAAATGCAGCAAGTCTTAAAAATATCTAAGTATTTTTAATACTAAATATTCTTAATTTTATATTTCAACCTGAACCTATTTATCTGTTTAAACTACAAGCATATTAGAAACAGCTAATTATTTTTGTAAATTTATTTTACTAATGAAAACAGTTAACTGACCTGAAAAATGTCCTAAACCTGAACAATTTTTAGTGTATACACAGTATATCTTAAAATCATCAATTTCTAATGTTTACTTACTCATTATCATTATCCAAGCTTACAAAATGAGTAATTCAAGCAAAGAAATCTGAATTATGAAAGTTAATGTAAAATCTATTACTGATCAATGACTTAAGAACAAATATTATCTGAAGAAAAAAATTTATAGAATATATTGTATTTTATCAGTTGAAACTGACACTGCTGTTATTTTGAAGAATTAATGACATCACAAAACACTGCCTTATATACATGTACAAGCAGCCATACAGACAATACCAAGAAAAAAGTATATATATATATAATATAATTCCACTGCTTTGTATACTTGAGTGTTACAGCTCACACATAGAAAAGATATCTACAATTTAACTAGTCAACAGTAGGATAAAAGAAACTATAAAAAAAATAACTTACTCTAGTTTGAAAGCCATAGGCCTTTCAATTTGAGAATCTGCTAATTATAGTAAAGTTAATTTCAACTTGCATGTAATGACAGTATAATAAACAATAAAATATGAATGAAATAAATTTAAAATTCTTTACAAAATAAACAGAAATGGTATTTTATTAACAAAAGTTTGTGTAGTTTTGGAGTCACTGAAGTGTTGAGGAATTATTTCGAGAGAAATGTGTATGCAAGTTTGATACTTCAACAACTTAGGCAACATCCTGGATTTCCTGAAGTTTTATCAGTCATATAGTAGTAGTAATACAAAAGATAATAATTTTAAAAATATTACATGTTTGTTCAGGTTGTTTTCTATTTATTAATTAATATTATTTATCTAATTAGAATTTACATATTTTTAATTATTGGTGCTTCTTTTATTTTGTATTTCTCTATAAATCTACAATTAACTACTTGGTATTTAGAGTGATAAAACCACTTCCGAAAACATCAAATGCAGAAATAAAGCTCTTATTAAGAAACTTATAACTTAATTACATCTACCCTTTAGAAATATTAGGAGCCTTGGACATAAAACACGTTTACAGGTTTTACATTCTCATTTTGCAAGTTTTCCCCTGAATTTTTGTATGTTGTGTTGAGTTTGTGGTTTCATCAAAATATAATGACATTATATAAAGTACTACGGTACAAGACACAATAGGAAAGTGTATAGAACATGATATCGCATATTCAAACCAACAATATATGTGACAACTGGGAAAAGAACAAAGTCCTTATCATTTACTATTAACAATGGCAATGAAAAATACAATAAGAAGTTACTTTATTTCCTACATAGTAGCATTTAATATGCAAACTAATAACAAACATTTATAAGTGCTGAAATCTTGATAATTTTTTCAGCCTTTCCCATGGGAAAACTGCACAACACGGGGTTCTATAGCTAATACTCTAAATGCTATCATTAATACACTAATATATTTTTACTTCTCAAGTGGGAACACAAACAACTGCTTTTTTGTAATTTTAGCAACCTAAACCAAACACCATTATGAAGTGACATCTGATAAATGATGAACAAGCGACACACACTGGCTTGAAAAAAAAAATATCTATACTATTAGAATACATTATCGAGAACAAAACTTTCACACATAATTTAATATAACACACACATTAAGGAAGAGAAAAAAACTAACAAAATTCTTCACATTTCAACCTGAACCGCTTTCGGAAAAAGAGTACAATATATGGATGGATAAGGAGGAAACAGAAGCTGCACCTGTTATGTTTAATGGCACGATACACACAAAAGATAGTAAAAATAGCACAGGGAAAACTGAATTAACCCTCATGTTCAATCCACTCTGCTGCTCCTCGTTTTACCAGTTCCCGGTTGATAAACAATGTCTGAAATGGAAAAACAAAGTAGGTCACAATTTATCAACTCAATTTAATAAATGTTAAAAGAAGCAAAGTTTTAAAACCATATACATAACAAAGAATATCTCACTTAATGGCATGAAAATGTAATAAATACCTAACAAGAACAACAAATATTAACTCTTTCAGCAGGGGCTCGGTCCCTGGGACTGACCTCATAACTATTTTGTGCTTGTCATAGTTTTCATGCTATAACTTAAATTAGGAAGCATATGTTAACAAAATTTAGCAGATTATCAGTAAACATTACAATGCTTTCATATGCAAAACATCACATTTTTTAATTAAGTCTTAACGTTTGTAAAGCAATGTTTTCCCATGCCTTTTTTTTTCTTTTCGCATGTTGCCTATCCAACAGCAAAGTAATTTTCATTTTAAGATTAAAAATACTTTGTGCATCAGAAAATTTTCAAATTCTCATGCAAAATCTTTATAATGTCCAGATAGTTATCAAACCTTTCTAAGGAAAAAAACTATATATTTTATCTGGTATTCTCTGTAACGAATCTCTGTATGGGTTTGGTCTATTTGACCAATCTCATAACCATATTAAAGAAAGAAATATAAATTATGCCTTTTTCGTTCTAGAATTACTAAAACTTTTAACACGAAAACATAAATGTTTAGACTAAATAGTTAAAATCTCATAACATTATACATTTATATATATTTATTATTTTTATCATACTGACCTTTTAGCCGTGCTTGGCTAACAATACAGAAGTTACAATGACGTGGCTCACGTGCACTCATGTTACCATATCCAATAATATAAAACTGACCTTTAGTCACAATACAGTCACATTTCAATTATTATTCATCATATATGTATATAGATTATTAGTATTTAGAAATAAGTTCTTAAACTTATTTTTCTTAAAATATAGGACAGTAAATAAAGAAGCACACAATTATCTCTTCTAGTTATGACCTTTGTACTCGGTTGCTGCTTGACATTGGTTGCTAAGCTTATTAAAATTTTGCACATGGAGGATACGAAACAAAATAATTTTTTTCAGGTTTTATATATATACAGTTGAATAACCAAAAAATAATAAATTACTACATCAACACCATAGAATTCCACTATAATTTATCAAGCTTATTAACTAAGCTGTATTTCAGTCTGATATAATATGAAATTTTGAGCAGACTAAAAACACAACCTTTCTCCTTGAAAAATTGGTTCGAAAGAAAGAAATGGCATCCAAACATGTTAAAATGGCTGAGAAAACCACTAGGGGGACATTCTGAGCTTCTAATTGGTTATTCATGTCATATATAGAACTATGTATATATAAGGGAATGTTCCAAAAATGGAAAGAGGTGGAGCAGGGTACCACTGTGTTTGATTTATTACATGAGCAATATATTAGCAAATTGAAAAGATAAGAGGCTATTTTATATTATAGTTTGTCAATATCGGTAATTTAAATGCCTAATTTGTACAAAACTACAGACTTGGTATTTTGACATCACAAATATCTAACTTGAACCAGTGCTGCATCCAACATACCATGACACAAATAAAATCTATGTTTAACTGTGTATTTTTTATTTATTTTCAAATTAAGAAATTGAGTAAGGTAGAAAACTAAAATTTGAATTATAATCTACAGTTTGATACCACACTTATTGACATAAATTCACGAAATAGTAGTTCAATAAAATTTTGAATGCGAGTCAACAAAAGTGATGACATGGCCCTTTCATCTGTGACCTGTCTGGAAAGGGTAAAATGTTTTCAAAAACATTTGAATATACATGTTTAAAAGTATACACAAGCTTAAACATTCTGGAATTTCTATTCCAGTGTAGTTAACATAAGTGTACATCAAGGTTCTCCTTCTGGTGAATTACATATAACTTGGGCTTAATAAGGTTTTGATTAAATCAGATTAAGAAATTATTAAGGTAACATCTATCTAGTGAATAAGAAAGACTTACTGAAACTCCTTGGACTCTGTACAAGTGTACATAGGGAATACCATCTTCAGCATAAGCTACCACTAAAGCCCGTAGAACCTGCCCTTGTGCTAATTCTTCAAATGCAGCACATGCTTCTAAAGACCACACTGCTTCATCTTTAATTTATGAAACAAAATCAATTGATTATTACAATGACCTCTGTTTAATATTGTACTATAATAATCTGTTTAAAAAGTGAATAAATACTAACCCCTAAGTCTTTCTATAAATACAGAGGTTGAGTAAGGTATATTAAAATCATTTTGGAGCCTCACCACATTGTAAAAGTCCATGTTCCCACACCAGGTCAAACTCTGTCTGAGGAACGCACATCTTGACAATAGCTTTGCAGTGTATGTTTTCAGTGCCAAAAGATTCCATCATCAAGCTGACATGTTTAAAGCACACCCCTCCTTACTGCAACTTTGTGTACAAGGCAATGACTTCCCAGCACTAGTTTCAAGAAACTAATCACACAGAAACCCAGGAGCTATATTCAACATCTCCATTTCACTCTCCAACTGCTTCAGGTATACAACAGTTGAACGGATACGTTGTAGAAGCAACTTGCTTACATGTGACTTGTGTTGCTTTTCCAGAAGGAGATCCTTCTTTATCATGTTGCATAATGTTGCTTTAAACATGTAGATGGCTTTTTCAGTTTGTGGATTCTCACCTGTTACAAAACACCATACCCTGCTAAACACAACTTGGTATGACTTGTTGCATTTTAGACCTTGATTTAAACTCATCTTTATGATCTGCATGTATGAATGTTTTACATGAGAAAGGACTGTTACATTCCCTTCTCAAAAGTGATCAGTTTTCAATGGCATCACATAACCTACAAAATGCCAAACAATGTCAAAATGTAGTTCACAAACATTCATTTCCAGTGCAATTCTACATTAGCTGTGGTTTTCATATCACTTGCTGATTTGAATATTCAAATACGTTTTAATATAATATACTCAACCCTCTATATAAAAGTAATATTAAGTCTAGTGTAAAGCTTCTCTTATTGGGGAAGAAATCAGAATTTAACTGAAAATTAGCTTTTATGAGCCTTAATCAACTTCTTACTGCAGAGTTTCCCCAAATGACTAGACTGACAAGTACAACCTTCATCTCATTATTTTTGGGAATTATGAACCCTAAAGTCCATAGGCATTTTAGTTCTTGAAATATTTCACAAGTTAATGTATTGTTACAGAGTTTCCTCTTGTATCCAGAAAGATAAATCACAATCTAATTATTTTTGAAATTATGAAACTGAAATCCATACAATAATTCATCTTCAAACATTTTAATTATTAAAATATTCCATTAATTATAAGAATTGATGCAATATTAGCATGAATGCATAACTACAATACAATTCCTTTTTGGAAACAATCAACCTTACAATGTTTACAGTAGTACATTACTCTGGATTTTAGTGTTTTTCAGATTTTGGTTAATCATTGCTCAGTACTAACACTGTCATTCTACTTTATCTATCCTCTAGGACAAGATATCATAATTCATAAAACTATTTTTCATGACAACACAATTTTAAAAAAATCACCTTGTAATGAAAATTAACTTATGTTTAGAAAGTTAAATTTAAATTTAAATTAAAGTTAAATTATAATTCAGGAAACCATAACAGCTGAAAGATATGTGTAATTGACATCAAACAACTATACCAGTTATAAAAAATAAAAAAAACATACATAATATCTAAATCTCAGCCACAATAACCCCAAATCCTGAAGGTATTGAAATGCTGTACACATTAAAGGAAAAAATAATGATTTGAAATGTACAAACTTGTGAAAAATCAAAAGTTTTAAAAAATATTTGATACACTATTGTTTTCAAAAAATAACAGTAGTTTAATTTCAATTAGTTTGATCAAGGTTTTGAAATAAGCACTACAAGAAATAACAGCCTGCATTTTCAGTCTCTTTAAGGTTAGGAAATGTTCACTGTTCAGAGAAAAACATATAAAAACATTCACCATTTTTAGGTTTCACATTTGCCAAGTAACACTCAGATGCTTGGAAAGGCAATATCATGAAGTCACTCCTAGTAAATAAAAGAAAATAAATTACTGATTATGGGATCTTTCTGATGGTTTTTATACAAATACTTGCATATATCAGGTCATCCCATAAGTTCTGTCCGGATTTTAATTCTTTGAAATTTACTAGTAATTTAGAATGTTTAATGGAAATAAAAATATCATACATATGTATTTGGGCATATTTAAACTTATTAAATTTTATTTTACAGAATAAAGTATTTCAAATTTCACTGATTAAAGCCCTTTGAACATGGAAGTATCTAAGGAGCATTTGAGTCATATACTGCTTTATGACTTTAAAAAAGGGAACTCTGCAGCCTAAGCGACTCGAAATATTCACTCAGCTTATGGAGAAGAATGCCTGAATGAAAAAATTTGCAGAAGATGGTTTGCAAAATTCAGAAGTGGAAATTTCAGCCTTGAAGATGAAGACGGAACAGGACGTCCAGTTGAGTTTGATGATATGCTCCTTGTGGCATCACTTGAAGAAAATCCTGCAGTATCAGTTGAAGAATTGGCAATGAAGCTTGGTTCAAACCATACAACTGTTCATCGTCATCTTCAACAACTTGGAAAGGTTCCTAAACTTGGAAAACGGGTGCCTTATGAATTGTCTGAAGTGAACCGCAAATCGTGAGTTGAGATCTGCCCTTCTCTTCATTCTAGTGACCTTATCTCGCCCTTTTTGGATAAATTTGTGCCTGGTGATGAAAAATGGATTTTTTATAAAAATATTAAATGTTGCAGGCAGTGGCTTAGTAATGGGGAAAAGGCCCAACCACAACCGAAAATGGAATTTCATTTCTCTCTATCTGGTGGGATTGTAAAGGAATTATTCACTTTGAGTTGCTGCCAACTAATGCAACAATCAATGCTCAATTCTACTGTCAGCAATTAGAGCGTTTGAAAACGGCTTTAAAGAAAAAAAGACCCGTTTTAGTGAATCGAAGAGGAGTGGTGTTTCATCAGGACAATGCACGACCCCACACTGCAAAAATCACGTTCCAGAAGATTGAAGAACTTGGTTGGGAGAAAATTCCTCATCCGCCTTATTCTCCCAACCTTGCTCCTTCAGACTACCATTTGTTCCGTAGTTTACAGAATCATTTGGATGGATTAACTCACACAAGCCATGAGGAGGTCAAAACTGACATTTCAGAGTTCTTCTCTTCGAAACCGAAAGATTTTTTTAGTAGTGGGATTAAAAAGCTTGTAAGTAGATGGAAAGAAGTCATAGATAATCAGGGAAACTACACTGATGATTAAATTTCAATAAAATGTAAGACTTGATCACTCGTTTTCTTTATTTAAAATCCGGACAGAACTTATCAACTAAGTGATATCATTTTTTTTAATTCTGTGATGGTTGGTTGTTTCTGAAATTTGCCCAGAGTTACACTAGCCCTCCCTAATTTTAAACTGATAGACTACAGCTTAGCCAACAGTACCCTTTGTAAACTCTTGGGCTGCTCTTAATCAGTGGGATTTAACATACATTCTTATAACATAACCACAGTCCCAAAATGCAAAGCACATCTTTACAGCAATGGGACATGAACCACAGAGATTCAGATTCATGGTTCAGCATTTTAATCACTAGGCCACACCCCAATACAATTTCTATGTCAATGCAGAAAATCATGCTTAATTAACATTTACTGATTACTTTGTGAATAACTATAACAAATTATTAAATTTATGTTACCTTATTTGCCTGAGAGATGACACGGATACTTTAGAGTATCCACCATAATCAACATACTTAATGTCACATTCTTCAGTGTCTTCATACATATAAACCAGCTGGGCTCTATACCATCCCCCCATCATGGGAGCAGCACAAATTACACCTGCTTCAAGTTCATAAAGAATATAGATAGATATAAATATTACTTCAAATCCAGAATCTTTCTTATTTTCACTACATGAATTACAAACAGTAAGGAATATGCTACAAGTCTGTTACAATTAGATCTGAGTAAATAGTGGAATTTCTTATTCAATTAATTATTGGACTCATTAACCAATTACATTTAAATCACATAACACTTACATGGGTAGTTGGAATAATCAAAAATAGTAATAATTGAAAACACATTTTAATTAGTTATTTCCGTGATAATAATTGATTTAATTGATGCTTAGAGATAATTGATTATAGTGATTAATCAAGTTAACCATCCAGCTCTAATTACAATTAGTAACCAAAAGACCACATCCCACTTCCAAAACCTGTTGTCATTAGTCATCAACATTTAACTATTTTCACCCTACTAAACACCTAATGGTAAATCAAATCTCATCTCTACACTACATTCTATTTTCCATAGATCTGCAACTTATCTTATGAAAGTCAACTTTTATACTATGTCCCATTTTCAATAAATCTATTTCTCTAAGAAAAGTCAGCCTTTATGTCTGGCTTTTTGCAAATTTGCTATTGATGCTATAAAAGTAATCCTTTACACTATGTTATTCTTTCTACCAATCTGCTCTTACTAATACAACTATGAATCAGTAGATATGTCATACCTTCTACAGGCTGGGGAAGAAGGGGTGTGTCCCCCTGTGTATAACATGTTGCCATACATTGGTCCAGCTGACTCAAAGAGGGATATGATGGGTGTGTTGGCTGCTGCAAGAAAAAGTGACCAGCAGTGACCATGCTGGACAAAATAACATCTGAGGATATTCCTTCTGGAAGATGAAGCTGTAAAAATAGATAAAAAAATTACTATTTTATGTATATGTGTGTAATATACTCATGATTTAGCAAATCATATATTGAGGCTTTTAAGTTGTCATAAATTAGGTATCAATATCAGCGTAGTGATTTTTAATTGTCCAGCACTTTCAGAAGATATTCTTTTGAGTTGAAATGACACAAGTGTGTCTATTAAAAAAAAAAGGTTTCTCAGGGCTTCACAAAAAACAAGACAATTTAATTATTTAAGACATTTTAGTCAATGAAGTTAATCTACTGATGATGCAAAAACAAGTTTATTTAATTCTTCTTTTATTGGATTCTATAAATTTCTCTAGAATGCTTCACACAGTAATGAAAAGAAACAAACAATCCAACACATTGTAAATAGACTTGCAGCAATTACTAATTGCTGGCTTTTGTGAAATGAATAACTTGTGTGTCTCCTGGAATATTTAATTAAATGCAGTAACCTTCTAATGAAGGCACGTGTTTTGCACTAATTTCACCAAGTAACTTTTGCTCTTTTTTTCCATCCAAAAATTCAGTCATTCTGTTTATCATTTATATATATATATTTTTATGCATGAAATGAGGTTTGTCAAACATAGTATTGTCTGTGGCTTAGTTACATTACACTGAGTTTTAGTGTAGCTTTGTTACATTATATTAAGTTTTAGTGCAGCTCAGTTTCATTAGGCTGAGTTTTAGAGTGGCTTTAGAAAAATTAAAGAATCTTACAACAGAACTATACACACTTGTATAGTACTTGTGTCAGTAATGTTATAATTTGCCTAAACTGAAAATTAATTTCCGATAGGTACTTACCTCCTCTCACAAGATTACCTATTCTCATTCAGTACTGCCCTCTATACGTGAACATTTTTTTTTATGCATGCCACAAGCCTTGCACTCTCCCCCTTGTTGGAATTAGTACATTCCAAAGTGTCTCTCATGCAAATCATCTATTAATCAATAGTAGCATAGTATGTTCACATGATGCTCATGACTCACTCTAAATTCCTCTACCAAACCTTCACTTCGAAGTTTGGCAGGAAGTATGAACACTGGAGAAGTGTGAGGGGAGGTAAGTACCTATCGGAAATACATTTTCAGTATAGGAAAATTATAACTTCCGATACAGTACTTACCACCTCTCACAAGATTAGCTAGAACCCCCACACTGAGAAGAAGGAGGGACCAGTGCATGGGAATAACAGAAGCACCCCTGAAATCATCCAAAGGATACCCCTGGCCATGAAAGAAAGAGATTCTGAGATCAGAGAAAGGTAACTGCACCACTTTTGAGACAAGTATATTCTAATTCTTGTGTATAATTAGTAAAACACACAGGCAGAAATTGCAAGGTGTAAAGTGGCTAGGGTGTGTCGGACAGTACTCAGCAAGTCAACTACATCCAAAACCTCCTCTATGGGGTACCGACATCCATGCAAGGGTAGAATGAGGATCATACCATCTTCACCTCCAACCCAAGAATTGGGGATTAAGATCTACTCCAATTCCTGGGTACTACACAAGGATCAACACCCTACAGCAATCCAGAACTGGCCATCTGGCATTGAGAGGACTTGTGCAAGGACTTATGTTGATTGGTTCACTCGAATCCAACACCTCAATGCTGGGAACTAACATACATGCAAAGATAGGATGAGAGCTCCCAATCAATAGGGGTGAACTGTATGTGTGACAGATCAATTCCACATTAGTGTAAATAGTATAAGGAGGCCAGGACAACTTGTAAAGTGACGGATCAACTCAAGTGGTTGTGAATATTGTTGAATATATAAATAGTATAAGGAGGCCACGTTATCCAGGAAGGTGACGGATCCATTCCTGTGACAGTGTAAATAGTATCAGGATGCCACGTCCATCAGCAACTCCTGTGGAGGCCACGTTGCATCTACACCAGCAAAATACCACCACCCTACTCTCAACTGAATGGATATAGCCAACTTCTTAGTGGGACCATCACAGCAGTTTGGAACTGTAAAGTGGCAATAACTCCCATACTCCACTCACAGAAGGGGGTGAGAATGCATTTGAGAGTCTGCAGGTATGTCATCACTGAAAACAGTGCAACAGGTGACCATGATACCCATTTTGAAAAGCAGACCATACCGAGTTATTCACTCAAAACATGGCAAGGATGAGCAGCTATCTCCTTCTGCTTTACCGATGCCGTCCATGAGTGGTACAGTCCAGAACAGACATACTTATGAAGCAACTATCGCGAGATTGATAACCTTCCAGCAATCCTGTGAAATATCCCATCTCTACGGTGACCGTGTGGAGCCATGGACAAGAAAGCATGATTCAACATGATTAACAGTGCAGATTTTAAGTTAAAGAATACTTGATCAGGCACCACTTGCTACAGAGTGGGATCTATGTGAAAAAGAGGGAATAAAGAAAGGCCCTGAAAAAGAGGAAAAGGAATAAAACTTACCAGTTAAAGTCACACCAAAGTCTGGAGCATGGCCACAGATGGAAGATGAAACTCTGATGTGAAGAAAGCATGATGTGATGAAGATAACTGGAGAAGAATGTACTGGGCATGGTCCACATGCCAGCTTGAAGAATCTCCTCCAATGGATGATGAGGACAGGAAGCAAGGGAAAATGTGAGATGATGAATTTGATGGAAGGACACATAGAACAACGTACAAGATGAAGAAAGGAAAGAGGAGTAGGCCAAATGGAACAGAAGGAGGACCCAATTTGTAAGGATAGAAAGGGAAAGATCACGAAGGGAGGAGAATTGACAGGGAATGAAAATCACGGTTGTGCATACACTGGAGAGTAGATGTATGTGCAATATAACACAGTAGGGCCCTGATGAAACATAGCAGTCTAACAGGGTCTGGATGAGGGTGAAGATGGGAGATAGAAGGTAGGGAAATAGGAGAAAAGGAGGTACAACTTTCTTAAGCTGCCATGGTCTTGGGGAGAAAGGAATGATCAGGATAAAGGAGAAGATATGTAGGATGATAAAGGGTACATGAAACATCAATGGCAAATAAATCAGATCAGTAACATCCGTAGGCCAAAAGGAAAAGGAAATAGGTCTTAAGGGACAAATGAAACAAGGAACAGGAGGAAAGTGGTTCAAATGGAGGGAGAGTCAGGGCATGGAGGACCACATTAATGTCCCAATCCAGAAGGGGAGGATGCCTGGGAGGCCTCTGAATATGGAAGGAACACATGTGCATAGTGAGACAGGGGAAGTAAAAACCCTACAGTATCTGAAGAAATGGAAGGTATTGGAAAGAGCTGCCCTATATCCAGAAATCAAAGAGATCAAAAACCCATGGTTGAAGATCCAATTGAGAAATTCCACCACCCGAGCCACCTAAGACTTGGCAGCAGGAAATCTCCTGCCACCAAACCAACAGTGGAAAACCTTCCACTTGCACTGTTAAAATTCCATAGAAGATGGACCAATGGTAAGAGCTAACTGGGAGGCAATTCAATGCATGAAGCTGGATCTCCTCGCCATGGATCGGACAAAAGCTAGGAGTGAAGACACAGGACAGGGAGACTGGGATAAAGAGTGTAGGATCAAGGCTGATGCAGAAGAGAGGGAAACAGTGGAAGAGAAATGGATGGTAAGAGGAGTAGACATTGGAGCTTCAGAAACCAGAGTAGTGCTGGCCAATGGGGTGCAATCAGGTGGACCTGACAAGGAGACGAGTGTACCAGAAAAATCAACCAATGAA
The DNA here is from genome assembly GCF_000517525.1 of Limulus polyphemus. Classification (NCBI taxonomy): domain Eukaryota; kingdom Metazoa; phylum Arthropoda; class Merostomata; order Xiphosura; family Limulidae; genus Limulus; species Limulus polyphemus. The sequence continues at coordinate 23,752 of NW_013670109.1, read as the reverse complement.
GCAAACGAATGGGAGGGTACACACACAAAGGTATTTGGTAGACCAATCCTGGCTGAAGGCATCGACAGCCAGAGCCTGCGGATGCAGGACAGTGGACCAAAAGAGGAGCAACTTTGTATTGAGTCCCATAGCAAATGCATCTAATTAAGGAGAACTTGATAGAAGGTAAAGGACCTAATGACCACTCTGTGGAATAGATTCGGTTTGAACGTGAAAGACAATCCACTACCAGATTGAAAGCACCCAGCACATCACATACGAAAAGACGAATCTGATGTGGCTGGGCCCAGTATAGAAGATCCAAGTCCAGAAACAAAAATCTCTGGACAGATGCCCCTTGGTGGTTGATATGAGCCACCACCGTAGAGTTGTGGGAATGAACCATTGCAAGATGGTGACAGGCAAGAAAAAGGAAGTGGGATAATGCCCAACAAAATGCCAGAAGTTCGAGAACATTGATATATAAGATGAATGCATCTGCAGGCCAACAGCCCAAAGCTTCATGGTGAATTATCCAAGCCCCCCCCCCACACACACCATCCCTGAAAAGAAGTGTCCATGAACAGATGGACATCCAGACATGGGGGGCAGGAAGTGGCAAACCCACCAACATATGGACTTTTTCAAGCCACTGCAGCAGAGCAATTCTCAGGGAAGGAGCAAAGGAAGTGGTGGTGCAAAGAGAATCCCATGCAAGGTTCCATTATTCGTGAAGTGTCCAGTGCAAGTATCTCATATGGGCACAACCGAGGGGGTCCAATGATCATGCAAGACCACATCCCCAAAAACAATAGAACTGAGAGGGCACAATGAACTAAAAGTTCCACAGAACTAAGGCATAAAGGAGAAGGGAGAGCTTGACTGATGTTATTATCGAAGAAGACCCCCCAAATGCACTAAGTAATGGGTGAGTCGAGGGACTGACTTCTCCAATTTTATCAACCAGCCCACAGGAGTTGCTACAGAAAGGAGTAGGTGAGTATGATTGGTCGACTCCTGCTCAGAATGAGCTAGAAGTAGCCAGTCATCCATGTAATGATGAAACCACAACCCAAAAGTATGAATATAACAAGCAAAGGCCCTAATGATGTGAAAAAACACATATGGAGCCAAAACAGGTCCAAAAGAGAGAACCCGAAATTGGTAAACCATGTTAAGATGAACAAAGTGAAGATAGAGATAGGACTGAAGGACTACTGGGATATGGAGATAGGCATTGGAGACATCCATTTGTGTCAACCACAATCCCAGGGAAAACGTCCATCTCAGGGTGAGAAAGGAATCCACAGTGAACTTTGGGAGCGAGATGGAGCAATTGAGGCACGATAAATCAATGACTGGTCACCAATCCCCAGTTTTCTTGGGGACCTCAAAAAGATGGGAGTAAAACCCCTACAAGGGATGGTGAACCAGTTCGATAGCCCACTGCGAAAGCAAATCCTAAACTGCCTCAAACAAATGCTGGAGAGTCACGGGATCTGGAGGAGAAAGAAAGGAAACAGGGTGAGCAGAAACAAGATGTGGGGATAGATACGTGACGAGTCCCTCTGAATGAACCTTTGTCACCCATTGATCCTCAACAAAGGGGAGCCAGCAAGGAAGAAAATCCAACAAATGAGCTTCCATAGCCCCCAATACCGGTAGTCACCGGTACAGTTGACGACAGATGATACATTGGCGATGACTTTGATGAAAAAAGTTCCCAGATTTGAAGGAACGAGTAAAGGATGGGAGGACGAAGGATGGGAAATTGGAATAGTTGGCATGGAAGGCTCTGGTCGAGACAAACAGGCCACAAAAGTTGAAAGGGTGGACTGTTGTCGGGTGGATGTTATGCATGGCTCAATATCGTCAGGGAGAGTGTCAAAGACATAATGTCAAAGAAAAGGAGCAAGACAGAAATCCCTGAGATAAGTGGAGGGTAAATTAACATGAGGCAGAATGGAGCCCCTACCGATAAGGTCCCAACAACAAAGAAACCACGTATGTAACGACAGAGCTAAGGAAGAAATACAAGCCAAAGTGGAAGATAGAAGGTGAAGGGTATCGGCAGAACATCCCTCGTGATTTCTGTGAAGAGCCTCCAAGAGGAAATGTATAGAAGAAAGATAGCAGAGAAGGGTAGTAAGGGTAAGACAAAGGCGAGAATATTGGGCATGTGTGAGACTAACAAGAGATTCAGGACCTCCCCTCCAAAGGGGTAATAAGGAACCCAACTACTGGTGATCCAAATATGGATATTTTGCCTGATGGTAAGCAAAGGTGTACTGATCAGAGGCTCTTGGGGTGTGGCATACTAACCCCTTCACCTAACTGGGAGAGATAGTGATCTGCATGGATCCGAATATAAGGAGAGGGAGGAAATACCAAAAATAGTTCAGAAGAATGCTCATGCAACAAAGAAGGATGAGGGTAATAACAAATAGGAGAAAGATACAAAACATCACAAACCTGAGATACGAAATCTGTGAAAGCCGAGGAAAGCCTAGATGAATCTTCAGGCTGGAACTGGGTAGGAACAGTAAACTCGGGAGGAGGAAAAGGACAATCAAAATTGTCATCATGCTGAACAATGCTAAAATATGAAAGATCTCGGGCAACGTCAGTGGACATTCAATCTTCAACGGACAAAATCAGAAAAATCCACAATCGGTTCACCTGCACCCAAGGCTTGACATAGAAAATTGGTCGTTGTTGCGACCCCTGAAGTGATAACGTTGACTTCGGAATTCATAACTCACAAAAACTGCACAAAATTGACTAGTGCAGAAGAGCAACAATAATAAACTGGGAAAAATGTGGTAATGTATAACCAAAAAAAAATGGAACCACTTCAAAAGCTGCAAACAAGAAGTGAAGGTTAGGTAGAAGAGTGCAGAGGGAGTCAGATGCGTCATGTGAGCATACTTTGCTACTATCGGTTAATAGATGATGCATGATGATTTGCATGAGAGACACATTGGAATGTACTAATTCCAACAAGGAGGGAGCACAAGGCTTGTTGCATGCATAACGAAAATGTTCATATATAGAGATGTGAGATGAGGCGAGTGCCATATCGGAATTTATATTTTTGCATTCATATTATAATACAAGTTTTTGCTTTATTACAAACATTAAAAAAAGGTATTTTTTCACCATCAATTCAAGATTTATTTGCGTGAAATAAACAATATATTCTATGTCACCATATGCATAAACTAAAAATTATACTTAAAAGAAGCTGGAAGAAATCTTATTACAACACTATGCACATCTAGACATTGTTGGCATCACTAATGTTTATATACTTATGATGCCACAAGTTTATGCATTATTGTAATCACTTCTTAAAATATTTTATGCAATGAACAAGCCCACGCTGATTTGTGTGAACTATACTATATTTTAAAACATTAATTAAAACAAACTAGATAATAGGATAAATAAATTAAGTAAATATTACTTACAACAAGTAGCATAACCTGCAATTAAAAAATGTTACTTCACCTGCAATGTTTCTGGCACAGGAATACCACATGTAAGAGGAACATTTACTTGAACAAGGGTGACAGCAGGATAGCAGTTCACAGGAAACTTTTTTCTGATTAGACGCAGTGCAGTTTTTATGTCAGTTTCTGTACCTGAAAGACATTTGTAAACAAAGATAAACCTCAGTATTACAACAGTGTTATGCACTTCAAACATTTCAAATTTATGCAGTAATATTTAAAATTTAATGCAAAGGTTTTTCATTGTTTGTGAGTATTTGAGAAAATAAGTTTCTTATGATATATCATTCCAAGCATGAAAATAATAGCCTTTGAACTTAGGAGGTAATACAGTTTGAATAAAGCTTTTTTATCCTTTTCAGCAAGCATGTGTGAAAAAGGTGAATTTACAATTTATTTATTTAAACAAAAAAGGGGAAAAGAATAGTTTTAAACTAGATGAATATTTTCTTCTAAGATACTATTGTACCTGTAAACTTAAAAAAAAATAGATTCAAGATTATTTTAAACTTTCAACAAAACAAATTTCTCATCCCAGCACAACTTAAAAATCAAGCATCATTCTCTTCTTCCATCAGAAATCATGGGAGCATCTTCCCCTGTTAATAAAAGTTGAACCATGCTTCTATTATTACTAAAAGATTTCCACATAAAAAACCACAAAGGAGCTTACAAAATCTTCTTGAGTCACATGAGGGGAAGTGACACTATATAATCTAACATGCATAATTTGCACATCATAATAACTTATGGATGACTTCAAATATACACAACGTATAAATACATATAAAGAATAATAATAAGAGAAAATGTATATAAAATTGATATGGAACAGCTTGCATAGCTTTCTAATTTACAACTGCCCAAAAGTTTCATATTTGCTACATGGATACAGTGCCTTTCAAAAGTATTCACTCCCTATTAATAATGATACATTTCGATGAAATACAAATAATATAAACATTTTTTTTTAATGACCTTGTTTTTATTCAAAACTAATGATCAAACTTAACATTGTTATGTGTGAAGGAGGTTGAATATCAGCAAAACCTGCAAAGAAAACATATAAATTGAAAGTTGCTGATTCAGACCCCTAAGTCAGTACTTGGTGGAAGCACTTTTGGCAGAATTTACTGCTATGAGTCATTTTGGATAGGTCTCTATCAACTTTGCACAATGGAATGGTGTAATTTTTACCCATTCTTCCTGGCAAAATTGCTCCAATTCTGACAAGTTTGTTGGGGATCATTGATGGACTACAATCTTCAAGTCCTGTGATAAATTTTCTATTGGATTTAAGTCAGGACTTTGACTGGGCCACTCCAGGACATTCATTTCCTTCTTTTGAAACCACCCCAATGTGGCTTTGTCCTTGTGCTTCGAGTCACTGTCCTGCTGAAATTTTCTAGACAATTTTAGATTCTTGACTGAATCAAGTAGGTTTCGTCTAGATTCACCTGTACTTTGCATCATCCACCTTCTCTTCAATCCTGACCAGCTTTTTAGTCCCTGCTGATAAGAAGCATCCCCATAAAATTGCCACCACCATGCTTGACAGTTGGGATGGTGTTAACTGGGTAATGTGCTGTGTTTGGCTTGTGCCAGACGTAATGCTTTGAATTTAGACCAAAAAAGCTCAATTTTTGCCTCGTCAGACCACAAAACCTTCTGCCACATGTCTGCAGAATCATTTATATGCTTGGTCTCAAACTCTATATGAGATTTAAGATGATTATTTTTCAGTAATGGCTTTTTTCTTGCTACTCGCGTGTACAGGTCAGCTTTGTGTAGGGACCAGGATATTGTTGAGTATGAACACTAACTCTCATCTCAGACATAGAACTTTGCAAATCTTTCAAAGTCACTGTTTGTTTCACAGTGGCATCCCTAATCAGTTTCCTGCTTGCTTGGCTGCTTAGTTTGGAAGGGCAGCCTGATACGGGTAGTGACTGGATGGTATGAAGCACATTCCACTTTTTAATGATGGACTTCAGTGTACTCAAAGAGATAATCAGTGACTTTGAAATTTCCTTGTAACTTTCTTCTGATCAGTGCTTCTCTACCACTTTATTCCCAACTTGTTTGGAAAGCTCCTTAGTCTTCATGGTTGGTTTCTTCTACCACTATGTGAGTTGTGGCTTGAACAGATGCATTTACTCTCAAGACAAGTTAAACCACTTTGATTACACACAGATAGCAATTACACTAATTTTGTGACATTTCAAACTTATCTTTTGCACTTGAACTGATTTAGGGTTGTCATAGCAAAAGGGTTGAATACTTGTGCAATTAAGAATATTCAAATTTTCTTTGAAAATCTAACTTACAAACATTATATCAATGTTTTTTAGCTTTCTCAGTTTGGAGTAGATTATGTAGATTCTAAATATAAAGTTACATTTGAAAGTTTCATGACTGCAAGCTCGGGTTGGCAACAAAATGTGGCAACTTTGCAGGGTGTGAATACTTTTGCAAGGCACTGTATTTCTGTCAAGGAAGGTAAACTGATCATCATTGGGTACTCTTGCTGTTAACAATATTTTTGGTTCCCCAACAAAGGAATATATTTTCTAATTTAAGAAACTTTACCTTGAGGGAAGAAAATTTATTAAACAGTGAGAGCCACTAGATTGAATAATTAGCTTAGCTTTATACATATCTAATAACACAAGTTTCTCACCTTCCACTGCACACAGCTTTAAATGTGGATTGAAGGGATGTCTTTTTATGGAAATTTTCGTATTTGAACGGTGCTTGATATAATTGACATGCTTTCCCTGACGGCCAATTAAACGCCCACAAAGATCTTGAGGAAGCTCAAACTCATACACAGTAATCACAGATTCAGCTTGCAAGGCTTGTGAAGGTTCGATTCCTGACTGGATATCACCTGCTCCTTTACTGCTATCAGTTGATCCCTAGGATTATACATATAACGAAAAAACACTGTTTACAATAAATTTGTACTGCTAGAAGTTTTACAAGCTCAACATGACAAGAGCCTGTATATCTAACATACTGAATGAGGTTTATGCCTTGAATATTTAGGCCACAAATTTAGATCACAACTGGATGAAAAGTTAATACAAATGCAAATTTTCTTCCAATATAACTTGTGTACCAAAACCAGTAAATAACACTGATAATAGTGAAAATCAACCTGAGAGCAAGCACATATAATCCTACAAAAACAAAAGTGTACACCTACAGGTATAATCCTATCTAGAACATTGTCCACACCAGAAGGTATAATCCTATTTAGAAAGTAGCCCACACCTGCAGGTATAATCCTATCTGGAATGTTGTCCATACCTGCAGATACAATACAGTATCAACTGTAGTCCACACCTGCATATATATAGTCTTATATGAAAAGTTGTCCTGTTTGGAAAGTTGTCCATACCTGCAAGTGTAATTATGTCTAGAAAATGGTCCATACCTACATGTATAATCATATATTGAAAGTAGTCCATACCTACAACTATAATCATATTTAAAAAGTAGTCCATACCTACAACTATAATCCTATTTAAGAAGTTGACCATACCTACAGGTATAATCCTATTTAAGAAGTTGACCAAACCTACAGGTATAATCCTATCTTGAAAGTAGCCCACACCTGCATGTATAATCCTATCTAAAATGTAGTCCACACCTGCAGGAATATTTTATCTAGAAAGTCATCCATATTTGCAGGTATAATCCTATCTGGGAAGTTGTCCACACCTGCAAGTATAATCCTATATAGAAAGTAGTCCACACCTACAACTATAATCCTATTTAAAAAGTTGTCCATACTTTTAGGTATAATCCTATATAGAAAGAGGTATAATTCTATATTGAAAGTACTGAAAGCAGTCCACACCTGCAGGTATAATACTATCTGGAAAAGTCCATACCTGCAAGTATAATCCTCTCCAGATAGTAGTGGACTAGTGCATGTATAATCTTATCAAGAAAGTAGTCCACACCTGCAATTGTACTTTAGTAAATGAACCTAATATGCAATAAAATCCAGAGTCCTATGACAGAAATAGAGTATGAAAGTAATTTGCTAACATTTAATAAATATACAAATAATGATTCTACAGAATAAAAACTACAATTATTCATGTTATGCAAAAAAAAATTAAAATTTTAATATAACACTATTAATCATTTCATACGAGTTATTTACAGAAATTAAAAGATCTCAGGTTCTACACAGAATTTTCTTCAATGAAGCATGAAGGGTGTGAAATCCTGATGCTAGAAGTAATGCCACATTTGTCACATTTCTTTTTCCAACTCTAAATTATAAATGAAAAAAAAAAGAGAACTTGCAAACAATTTAGATTTTGTTTTGGTCTATAGTTTGTGTGAAATGCCTTATTTTGGCCCCAAAACAGAACTAAATCAAACCTCATATATGCAACAGATTTCTAAAACATAAAAGTTTACTACAGGCCACCCTCCACAAACGTGTCATCTACTTTTTACCTAAGCATACAGTATAACATTTCAAACTTGTGCTGAAAAACAATTTTATTTTTTCCTATTTAAAAATACCTAACATTGCACACATATATATATATATATATTTAAACTCTGGTAAGGTAAACCTTTGGATTGAAGAGGGGAACATTGAAAAATTAAGCTCTTATAGATTTCTGAAAGTTATTTAATATTGTTATCATAATTTGTAGTCATTTGGATTAAGTAACAATAATAACTAGATATAGTAAGATACGTAAATAAGATGGTCAATGTTTTAACTTAAGAGTTTAGTGGTGTACATTACTACAACATTAAAATAGGCTTAGTACATATAACAATACTTTAGGTTTAGGTATATTTAAACTTGCTGGTAAATTATAAAACATGATAAATATATTATTTTATTAAATAAATGCAATCTAAAAACTACTTTATCGTCTCTTGGTGTTTTAAGAATTAACTTGTTTACTTGAACTTAGATCCATTAGTTTAAATTCAACTTATAGACATAGGTAGATAATAAGATAAATCAGGTTAAATACATTTTATTATTAACGTTACGTACACTGTACTAATAAATTATTAAGTTATGTATAATTAAAGATAAACATTATAACTTTAGTGTGAGGATAAAGTAGTGAGAAAAATAATATAACTGGTTCTTAAACGTTAAGCTTAACATTAACATTGTTAACAATAGGCTATTGGTATTTGGTATTGAGTATATATTTTCAGGCTATAAGTAAAAATACAATAGTTAAGACTAGTGTAGGAGTTATGTGTTCACAGTTTGTGATATATAATGGGTGCAGTAATTGGATTTTATTTGGGAACTTGGGACTGGCATGTACTTTTCAGGAAGTTACTAATGAAGATATGCAATTTTTATGTATAGTTTGTAGGTTGGAGGCAATCAAAATTAAAATAGAAGCAATAAAGAGAAGTATAGACTGTGGGAAATGGCAGCAAGATTTTAGGAGGAGCTTAGGTTTTTACGTGCAAGGGATACATCAGCTAACAATGATTTTCAGGAAGTTAGAAAGAACACTATTAGGGCTAAAAGTAGTGAATTTAGTTATAATGAGCTTATTCTATTGAGCAACAAATTTCAGCCCTTGGCTTCAGCAGATGAGCAACTATTGGAAGAAAGGAAAACAAAAGGGTCAGAAAAGGATGTGGATGATAAGGAGG
>NW_013670109.1:9069-14178 GCF_000517525.1 Limulus polyphemus | reverse complement strand
AATAGTCTGTGGAGTAAATAGGGAGAAAAGAATCAGATTATTCTAACCAGGGGCACAGGTGGAGGATATAACTGACAGAGTAGGAGATATAATAAAGGGGGCTAGCAAAGATGCAGTTTTTGTTGTGCATGTAGGGGCTAATGATGTAGGGAAAGGTAGGTCAGAGGAACTAATTAATAAGTACAAGGGGTTGATAAAGACATTTAAAGAAAAACACCATTACTTAATTTTGTCAGGGATACTGCCCAGAATTAACTGTGGGATGAAGTTATAAGTAGGTCACTAGGGCTAAATTCTAGGCTTAGGCTAGTATGTAAGGATGAGCAGATTGGCTGATTGGACTTGTGGGATCAGTTGTGGAAGAATGGAGCTATTTGAAATGAATGGTTTACATTTAAATATGGTAGGGGATGGCCTGTTTGCTAAGGCTATTAACTCTGCTGTAAGGGAAGTTTTAAACTAGGACTACACAGTGGTGATGGCCAGGAAAAACTAAAAGCAAAAAGAATAAGAGGCAGAGGAAAATTTAGCATAGGAAATGAGTATAGAAGTAGTTATAAGGATAGGCTTAACTGTTACTATTGTAATGCTAGAAGTAAAAGAAATAAAACAGATGACTTCAGAGCAGTGGTTGGAATGGAAGATTTTGACATAATGGGAATAACTGAAACATGGTTAAACAGATTATCTTGATGGCAGAAATTTCTTTGAAATACAGGGTTACAGGCTATTTAATAGGGATAGAGTATTAAAGGAGTTGGTGGAATTATATGTAAAATGTGAGTTACATCCTATTGAAGTTGAGGATATCAAAGATAATAGTAAGGAGAATGAATCCATTTGGGTTTCTATTAGTGGATATAAAGGGAAAAGGCTTTTAGTGAGAATTTGTTACAGACCACCAAATGCTATTGATGAAATTATTGAAAAACTTAACAATGAGATTAAGATTTCAGCTGCTAATGAAGTCAGGCACATGGATTGGGAAATTCTAGTCAAACCATAAGGGAGAAAAGTTTTTGGAAACTGTTCAGGATGGCTTTCTTCACCAATTAGTCAAGGAACCTACTATAAACAATGCTATTTGAGATTAATTGTTAACTGCAAATAGAGAAATGATTGAGAGGCTGGAAATTGGGGAATATCTGGGTGCAAGTGATTATGCTCTATTAGGTTTGATGTTTTGCTGCATATGGAGATAAGTAATAATGATGTTTTGGTTACAAATTTCAAAAAAGCAAATTTTGAAGGGATGTGGCAAGAATTATCTGTTTTGAATTGGGCAGCCTAGTTATTTGGAGACACTGATCAGATGTGGAAAATTTTTAAAGATAAATTTTTAAATATTCAAGGTAAAGATTCCTTATAGAAAGAAAAGGGTAACTGCAAGTATAAAAACAGGTTGGCTCACAAAGAGTTTAAGAGATAAAATTAAAGAAAAGCATCATAAATTTATGAAATTTAAGTTGACTGTATTACAGGAAATTTAGAAGATTACAGAAAATCAAGTTTGTGAAATAGGAAATTAGGACATACAAAGAAAAGAATTGAGTAAAGGTTGGTTGAAAAGGTAAAAATTAACAGTAAGGATTTCTTTAAATACAGTAAGGGCAAACAAAATGTTAGGATGGGGGTAGGACCCTTGTGGGATGATAAAAGAAGGCTAGAATTTGATGATTATGTGATGGCTGAGTAATCAAATTTTGCTTTTACTTTGGTTTTTAATAAAGATTTAAGCAGCATTCCACATCTTGAACAGTTGATAAATAGAAACAAGATCAAACAAGATGACTGCATTAATTCTGAGTTAGTTAAGAAAAAATTGGGAAGTTTAAAAAACAATAAGGCTCCTGGACCAGATAATAGGTGCTGCTATAGCATGCGATCTATACAGATACCATCATCATCACCACTATTTTAATGATTCACTAAAACATAATTTCTTGGTAAATAATTTATATCTACCCACGATTTTGTTCAGCAAATAATAATTTAACAAACTGTGTTTTCCAAAACAGTACCTTAAATTTAGGTTATAATTGTTCTAATTTTGATTGTTGGAATTTATTTCATTCCGATTATATTTGGCCTAAAAACGTTATGTAATGATATTTTGTACTTTATTAGTTTAAAAGCATTATTTATAATAAATGGTGCCAATTGCAGATAAACAAAAGTTAAAATGGTGATGATGATAGTATCTGTGTAGACCACACATGATAGTGTAAATATCCTTGTAGAATGCACACTATAGTAGCACCAGATAATATTTCCTCAAGGGTTTTGAAGGCAGTTAAAGATTGGATATGTGAGCCACTTATGACTATTTTTGTCAGTCCTTGAATAATGGGCATGTACCAGAGGATTGGAAGTTAACTGATATAACTCCTTTTTTAAAGAGAGGTGATAAAAATTGTCCCAGTAATTATAGACCAATTAGTCTTACATCAATTATGGGAAAGTTTTGGAAAGTTTTTAAAAGATGCTTTCCAAAGTCATTGAACAAAATTTAGAATTTTATTGGATAGTCAACATGGTTTCACAATGGAAAATCTTTTGACATTCTTTGAAAAGGTTACTGCTTATGTAGATGAGGGTAAGGGTGTAGATTTGGTGTATCTGGATTTTCAGAACGCAACTGAGAAGGTGCCACATAAAAGGTTTGTAAAAATAATTATTTCTGTAGGTGTGGGGGATTAGTTGACAAATTGGATAGAAGAGTGGCTGGATGGAAGAAAGCAGAGGGTTGTTACAAATGCAGTTAGGTTAAACTGGATTAATGTAACAAGTGGGGTACCTCAGGGCTCAGGATTAAGACTTTTGCTCTTTTCGATTTACATCAATGATATAGATGAAGGAATTGTCAATAAATTACTTAAGTTTGCAGATGATATTAAGATCTTGGGTGTTGCTAGCTGTGAAGAGGATGCTACTGATTTACAAAAGGATTTAGATCATTTAGTAAGTTGGGCAAATAAATGGCAGATGGGTTTTCATTATAATAAATGCAAGATAATACTTGTGGGTTATCAAATTCAAATTTGGATATGAATAACCTTAACAGTGTTATGAAGGTCACATGTTGTCCCAAAACATTATGTTACGTTATACAGCCTACTTCAATGTACATCTTATGAAAATAAACAGAAAGAAATATCAAACCTACCTCACTTTGAACATCAGAGAAAGTTCCATGAAGAGGGCTTTCTGTATTCCGTTCATCTGAGAGATTATTTGCATCATACGGAGGAACAGCACTATGGGCATCTTGTGGTTCAGGGTGGGTAAGCCTGCGTAGCTGAGGGTTGTGATAAGAAAGAATCGAGTCAGTGTGATTTCTTTTGCATTTTGTATTATCGGTATCAACTATATGATTAACATATTTTGGCTGAGGTGACTCCAACCTCTGGCTTGTTTTCTCTCCATTAAAATTTTCTTTATTCAGAGGTAATTCAACTTGATCCTTTGCTTCAACATGTCTCTTAAAAGTTTCACAGGTACTATCCAGTTCATCACTTTGGGCCAATGGCAACTGTTCATCTGAGCCTATTCCTGAAATACCTTCCAAATCAAATGCCTGCACTACTTGAATTTCTCTTTTGATATGTTTCTCCTGTGTTGCACCATTAATAACTATGTCTTCACTTTGAGATGATTTCAGTTGTTGCTCTGTAAATATTCCCGAAATATCTTGCAGGTTGACTAATGGCACTTGTTGAACTTCTGCTTCAATATGTTTTCCCTGTATTATACCATAACTAGCAAGCTCTTCACTTTGAGACAATGTCAACTGTTGGTTTGTCACCATGCCTGAAGTAGCTTCTAGGATAAGTGTCTGTACTTCTGGAACTTTTGCTTCAACAGGTTGTTCTTGATTTATAACATTAATAACCAGCTCTCCACTTTGGACTAGTGTCATTTGCTGCTTTGTATCCTTTTCTAAAGAACTTCCTAGGTGAACTGTTTGCCCTTCCTTAACTTTTGATTCAATATTTTTTGGCTGTGTTACCTGATTACTTGCTACCTCCTTTTCCAATGATTTTAGCTGCTGGTTTTTATCTGCTCTTGAATTATTGTCCATGGCACTTATATATTCCTCTTGAACTTCTACTAAAATATATTTTTCCTGTGTTGCACATTTACTAGCCAGCTCTTCATCTTGGAATGATGTCAGCTGTTGGCTTGTGTCCATTTCTGAGGAATTTTCCAGACTGACTCTCTGTAACTCTTGAGCTTCTGCATCAATGTGTTTTTCTTGTATTTCACCATAACTAACCAACTCTTCATTTTGGAGGGATGTCAGCTGTTGACATGTATCCTCTTCTGAAGAAATTTCCAGATTGACTCTCTGTAATTCTTGAACTTCTGCTTCAATGTGTTTTCCTTGTGTTACACCATAACAAACCAGCTCTTCATTTTGAAGTGATGTCAACTGTTGGCTTGTGTCCATTTCTGAAGAATCTTCCAGATTGACTCTCTGTAATTCTTGAACTTCTGCTTCAATGTGTTTTCCTTGTGTTACACCATAACAAACCAGCCCTTCATTTTGAAGTGGTGTCAACTGTTGGCTTGTGTCTATTTCTGAAGAACCTTCCAGACTGACTCTCTGTAATTCTTGAACTTCTGCTTCAATGTGTTTTCCTTGTGTTACACCATAACAAACCAGCTCTTCATTTTGAAGCGATGCCAACTGTTGGCTTGTGTCCATTTCTGAAGAATCTTCCAGATTGACTCTCTGTAATTCTTGAACTTCTGCTTCAATGTGTTTTTCTTGTGGTACACTATAACTAACCAGCTCTTCGTCTTGGAGTGATGTCAGCTGTTGGCTTGTGTCCATTTCTGAAGAACCTTCCAGATTGACTCTCTGAAACTCTTGAAGTTCTGCTTCCATGTGTTGTTCTTGTGTTTCACCATTATTGACAAGCTCTTCATTTTGAAGCGATGTCAGCTGTTGGCTTGTGTCCATTTCGGAAGAATCTTCCAGACTGACCCTCTGTAATTCTTGAACTTCTGCTTCAATGTGTTTTTCTTGTGGTACACTATAACTAACCAGCTCTTCATCTTGGAGTGATGACAGCTGTTGGCTTGTGTCCATTTCTGAAGAACCTT
>NW_013670109.1:0-8423 GCF_000517525.1 Limulus polyphemus | reverse complement strand
CCTTTCCAGAAGCACCTTCCAAGGTGACTGTTTGTTCTTCATTAACTTTTGTTTCAATGTGTTTTTCATGTGTTACAGCACTTCTAACCAATTCTTCATTTTGAGATGTAATCTGCTCATTTGTGTCCATTCCTAAAGCAACTTCCACGTAAACCGCATTTCTTTTCTGAACTTCTATCTCAAAGTGGTTTTCTTGTGTTGCACTTTTACTAGCCAACTCCTCACTTTGGGATGTCAGCTGCTGCTCTGTACTAATTTCTGAAGAATCTTCTAAGTTGACCATCTGTGCTTCTTGAACTTCTGCTTCAACATGCTTTTCCTGTGTTACATTATTACTAACCAACTCTTCACTTTGAGATGAAGTCAGATGCTCATTTGTATCCATTCCTGAAGCACATTCTAGGATGATTACTTGCCCTTGTTTAACTTCTGGATGAATGTCTTTTTTCTGTGTTACCCCATTACTAGCCAGTTCTTCACTTTGACACTTAATATTTTGTTCTCTCAACTGAGCAGAATGTGAAAGTACACTAGTACTGTCTGTTTCTTGAAAGACTTGATTAGTTAATTGACTAATAACTGTTTCTTTTGAGACTTCTAGTACCTTTGAACACAAATCACTCATTGACACAGTAGCAAGTGATTTATCATTAAGATTACAATTATCTGAATCCATAAGTGTTCTCAATGAATTTAACTGCAACTTGTCAATGCTCCTCTTTGTCCCCGATCCTTTGCTTTCTGTGAAACTAAATGAAACTTCAGATACTCCTTCTGTGATAACTTGAGAAAATTGCTTATCATTTGAACTTACAGCTAACATTTCTTTGGCTTCAGTGTCTACTTTATAACTTCTATCATTACTTACTGTTTCATTATTAACATCTGTTTCATTACAAAGCACTGGTTTTATAGAAGGTTTGTTTCTGTCAGATGGGGGAATTTGTTCAGAATGCATTACAATAGGATTAAAAAATTTTTGGTTAACAACCTTTTCTTTTTCCGAAACATTTAAACTTTTATTTTTATTATGTTTCTCAAGTGTGAATGAATAATTTTCAGAACTTGTTTCCAGATATTTATATTCAGTACCTAACTCACTATCTTCAATAAGCTCATTATTCAAATTGTGCGGAGGAAACTCTACATTCACTTCTTTTTCCTCATCTGAATGTTCTGCTTCAAATAGCTTCTCTGCTTGTGAAATCCCTCTCTTTTTATGTACTTTGTGGTACTTTTCAACCTCTTTGTTAAGGTTATCAACAATCTTTACAGCTATTTCTCTAGCAGCTTCTTTTTCATGACATGAGGGAATTCTCTCAGCTTTTTCATGTACATCTGGAATGCCACTTGATACATCTGTTGTTGAAATATGGTGTACTTCTTGCTTTCTCTTAGGTTTTTCTTCTTTACTTTCTTTATGTTTTTTCTTTTGTTTCATTCCTAACCAAATAATTGACAAAATAGCAATTACTGCTGGGATGGAACAAACAACAATGGTACGTGATGATAGCCCGGCCATTTGTTTTCTTTGATCGAGCTAGTTCACCCAAATCTGAATATACAGTGCCCTGAAAAATTGTACACATTAAAAAAAATTAGATAAACAGATAAAATATTCCATTTCTTCATTTTCTAAATATTTTTTTGTAGTATTATAAAATAGCCACAGTCAGAGAAAATAAAGAAACAAATGAGAAAATAAAAACTAGAAATAACAAACTGATAAAGAAATCCACATACAATGGTCAAGAAGGAATGCACAAACAGCTCCAACTAGTTTGGAAAAATTCACTAGAATGAACTTTACAACTTTTATTGAAAAACAACTCCTTTACCATGATGTTACATAAATGTTTACAAAAGCATCACTTAGCAACAATACTACCGCTATCAAATTAACATTTACAAAAAAACATAAATAAAAAAAATTAATAATTTAGAAATAAAACTGAAGAAATTATTTATATAAATTATTTTTACATGAAGAAATTGCCTAATTTCCTTTGTGTTAAAATATTCCTATGTCAATGGTCTTAAAAAATTATCACAACAATTTCTACCTTTGTACTTTTTATCAAACCACTTGTTGAACTGTTGTCTCTTCAATTCAGGAAAACAGACTTTCAGAAATTGCATGATGTGATTAGAAAGAAAAACTGTATGACAAAATGCAAATAGAAGGAAATATGTGCCTTCTAAAATCATTTCCTAAATGGTTCGAAAGGACAATAAAATTATTAAGTATTACACTTAAAGTTACCAGTAATATAAAAACCTACTGGAAGATGAAAGGTGCTCACGATTACTAAAATAAAAAGATTTAAAATGTTATCTCAAAGCAAAAAAGACACCAATAATTTGCTTAACTCAAAACTTAAAATCTAACTTGTGGGGATTTTTATCCTTAGATTAACTGTAAAAACTGAGTTACAGATAAAACTGTACTATTAAGAGATTCAAAAAGGAACCTCATTAAAGTAGAAAAATATCACTTATTATTTTTTAATGTAGATTTTACTCCTACAGAAAAATGCCTAACTTGAAATTTCTATTTCAAGACAGGGGAGAGCTTTTTTAAAATTCAGCTATTGTTGAAGAGAAAGCTGTCTTGAAAAAGCTTAAGGAACTTGCAAGATCAAATTCCTAGCTTTAATGAGATTTATCCCAAAATTTGAAGAATCTGAGCAGGTATTCAGTGAGATCTCTCATATGTTAACAATGGGAAATTTTGTGATAAATGTTAAATTTCTAATTCTCCCCCTTCTTTCAAAAGAAAAAATGGATGGGGTCAATGGAAAACCCTTAATATTATAGGCTTGTTAGTTCTGCGTGTCTTTTGCAAAGTTTGATATGTCAGCATTTCACAGAAAATACTCTGTATCAGCAAGTTGAAAGTTTTTCAAATGGTTTCTGCATTTTTTGGAAATATCTCTGTCAATTACTGCTTACCTTGATTTACAGAAAACCTATGATAAGGTGCCACACATTAAATTAAGTTAAAGGTTGGATTCTTCATGGACTGATGAAAAACAAAAAGATGGACAGAAAATTCATGTGATGGTATAAAATAAATGGTAGCCTAATGATAGATAGGCGTTTTCTGATTTGAAAAATATGACTAGCAGAGTATGGAATATATGATGAAAAACATTATGTAGTTAACAATATGTGGAATAGTTTGTCTGAAAATTTAATTGATTCTATTAATTTGAATTTATTTATACTTTTGATGGATAAGTCTGTGGATGTTAAACAATCAATTAGACTAGTTTGGTTGCTTTGGTGTAAGGATTGACCTCCTCAGGCTTTTGGATTTTTGTCAATTTTATATGATTATTTCTCATGTGACATCGTTTAAACTTTAACTTTTAAATTTAAGTTGTAACAAAGTTCATACACATATATCCTTTTTTATATTTCTAACAGCTTAATTAATTTTGAAAAATAGATATTCATAAAGTTCTATAAAATTAAAAGACAATTTATTTATTTTTTTGACAGGCTACAGTGCAAATTTTAACGTTAGATCATTCTCACAGATACTTAAGTAGGCCTACTGACACATACATTTACAATTACACTGTCACGGTATCGTTCGAGTAGACTCGGTAAATGTATTCTAATTATTCTGTAATTACGAGTTTTAGTTTTGTGCCATGTAACCATGAAATATTAAATTATTGGATTTTTATTAATCATATTTACAGTTTTAAATTCTGTACAAGCAAGTGCATCCACGTTCAACATAAAGAATATATTATTTTTTACTTAAGTCTGAAATATGTGCATAACCTTACATAGACTATTTGTTATATAACCCTATTCATGATTACGCCTAACGTAAAATAACTACCGGTGCACCGCCTTTGACTTCTCTCTCAACTCGGTAAACTTAATTCTCAATATGGTTGATGTGCGTTTATCCACTGTTACCGGTAACAAATCAGGAGATAGAAACGACAATACCGTAATAACAAACTCACCTATATCTGCTTTAAATCTTCTTAACCAATCAGCATTTATGCCACAAGGATTTTCTTATTAAATAAACCTAATGCTAAACCTATCACAATTGCGCTAAATGTATATTTTACAATTTTCCCACGTGGCCACACTTTTTCCATGACCGTTTTTCAGACCTTCGTACACTGCAGTCCGAAAGGGAGAATAATAAGGAAAAATTGCAGAGTGTGTTGCAACGGCAAAGCGTAAGATATAGAAAAAATATTTGAGAAATGATGAAGAAAAGAAATAAATATAATATATACATATATTTCAGTATATTTTAATGGTTAAATAAATAACTCACGAATTATGCATCAAACGTTCGTATAACAAATTTAATATGTTGTACCTGTCAATAATTTCAGATTCACTACATCTGGGTTCAAGATCTTCAATTGCCGATAAAATATCACTTGAAAAGTTCACCTCAGTGGTTTCATAAGCAATATAAATATGCATACAGACACTTCAAAACGTGAAATAAATCTACATACAGCACATGACATAACCTCTCATAACTTATAAACAACAAAGGATCATATGGTTCTTCAATGGTCTCCTTTGATATGAGGAATATATGTTTTCCACCATCTTTAGTAATTAAGACATTTTTTTAATTTTTCGTTTTGTATATTTATCTCCGCTTTTGTCATAACACGTGGTCTAGATAATCCTTTGAATTTGCTTAGTCGTACTTGCTTTTGTGCCTTTGTTCTCAAAGGAGGTAATATTTACTTTGATCTCGAAAATGTGTGTGTGTGTGTGTTTGGTATAGTAAAGTTACATGGAGCTATCTGCTGTGTCCACTGAGGGGAATCGACGTCCTGATTTTGGCGTTGTAAATCCGAAGACTTGCCGCTTGTCTCACCAGGGGACATAGAATATGCAGATACGTCCTTTCACTGGTTGAGTGGATATGTCTCTATGTTTCATATGAGAAATGTTGTGAAAAAAATGTCCAATCACGTGGTGACGCCATCGTAAGAAAAAGAAAACGGGTTTCTTACTGGATCAGAATGTTAGTTTTGCTCAATTCTACTTTGCTTACACAGTGACTAGTTCTGTAAAGATTCATCTTTAGAAAAGAATAGCTGAAGTTCTATTCACCAATCCATGCAGTAGTGATAAATGTCTAATTATCAACAAAGTTCATGTATTGTTTCTTTTGTTTTTCTTTTGCTGTGTTTGCAATAGAGATTGTTTCACTTAACATCACACTTGTACAGTTTCCTTGTTTTCGCGTAACTTAAAATTCAGTTTGGTTTTTCAAATTAAGATTACTTAAGATTACAAACTTTGTATTCAATCTTCCCATTATTGAGCGGACATATTTGAAACTTGCACGTACGGAAATTGGTTTATCTGAGAATACCACAAGTAGATAGGAAGGAGAAATTTTGATGCCGTAACTACAAGATTCATTGTAGAGTCTCTGTTTCTGTTAATGTGCAAGATGGCTCTTGCTTGATCTCATGTATTGATAAGAGCTTAAAGTAATACCTTTATAGGAAGTGTGGCTTATTCTAGATGTATTTGTTTGTAATTAAGCATAAAGCTACACAATAGGCTATCTGTGCTCTGCCCACCACGGGTATCGAAACCCAGTTTCTAGCATTGAAAGTCTTTTTAACATATGAGTTTTGCCTATGCTGTGAAAGTCCATTGCTTCGATCAGCATACAGCCGCAGACTCAGGATGATATATTGAAATCTGGAGCACCCATACCAGTAAATCCAACTTTGCCCCTGAAAATTTATCTCAGTGCGAGGAAAGTGGGAACATTTCATAGCTATGTCGAGTATGAGACCACTTGGGGAATATATCAATGTCTATAACAGAACATCCTCTTAAAATGCTAGGCAAATATTGTGTACAATTAAGAATATGAAATTTGGAACTTGAACTCTCATTTTACATCTTTAAGCAGATAGATTTAGAAACAGATGGTATTTTAGGGCAAGACTTCTTACGAGAATACGACACTGAAATATTTCTTATTAAATATAAGCTGTACATAGAAATGGAGAGCTTAAGTTTTGAAGGCGTTGTACCTTCAGACTTATGTACTAAAGCTATGACAACTGATACCTTCTTGCCGACAAAAGCTAATAGTCAGATGCCGAATGCTAGCATTAGCTAGGCTAAGGGTCAACCGTCAATCCACTAAAGTAATGATACTCCTAAATGTAGTGATACGTGACAGAGTCGGAATGGTAAGAATACGAAGTAATTAAAGAGAAATCAAGTGAAAGAAAATCCATAAACCTAGCAAATACATTAGTAGTAACAGTAACAATAATTCCGAGAATGCTAAGAAGAAAGTAAGTGGAATTAAAGTAAAGCAAAGTAGCATTAGGAAACTAAAGCAGAGTAACAGTAAGTCAGAACCCTCAGGTGACTCTACACTTATGCATGACGTAAGCGACAGAGCATCACAACAGGAAAATCTGATAGAAATAGTACTTGTAAAATTAGTTAAAGTAACAGAAGTGCCCGCGAGAAGTCAATTTATTATTGATGCTATAGTAGAACATTTTAAGCAAAATGAAGATGTATTAATTGAGCCTGTTGAAATAGAAGAAGCAAGAGTTTACGTAGCTGCTTGTATCAGTAAGGTGTCTGAGAGAGGCACTATACCAATTAAAGTATTAAAAATAAGTAAGGAAAAAATGATACTACCTAAACACATTGTGGTAGGTAAAGCTATCAGCAGAGAGAAAACAGCCACTGTAGAACAGCATAACAGATAACTTAACCAAAAACAGACATTACACAGTGAAATAGATTCGAAGGCTATCTTAGGAGATGTACAAGAGAAATATAAACAGAAGTTAATTAGGTTGCTAAATTAATATAGAAATATATTCGTAGCGAAAAGGTGATTCTAATGGATGGATAAATATGGTTAAACATAAGATAGCATTAAGTGACAATAAACCTATAGCATAAAGACCATATAGAGTGCCAGAGAAGCACAGGGTAGAACTAAAGGAATGTGTAATGGAAATACTTGAACAAGTTGGAATAAAAGATAATAGAAGTCCATATGCTTCTCCAGTTTTAGTTCCAAAGAAGTATGGTCGTTTAAGGACCTGTGTGGACTTTAGAAAGGTGAACAGTGTAACAGTCAAAAACATCTTTCCATTACATAATATCTAGGAGATGCTTGATAGGTTAGGTAAAAGTAATTATTTTTGTCCTTGAACTTACAAAGTGGATATTGGCAAGTAGAGATCGAAGAAGAAGACAAAGCTAAAGCTGCATTTGTACAGCCTTCAGGTAAGTACCAGTTTAATAGATGCCATTTGGTTTATGTAATGCTCCTTCAACATTCTAGAGATTAATGGATGTTGTACTATCTGATTTACAAATTTCAGAATGCTTTTGTTACTTAGATGATGTCATAGCTTTTCCGCGAGTTTTGAAGAACATTTAGAAATATTAAGACATGTCTTTGACAGGTTATGCCTAGCAAATTTAATTCTAAATCCTAGTAAATGCTAGTTTCTACGAAAAGAAGTAGGACATTTAGATCACATGGTAACCGCGGAAGGTATAAAACCTGACCCAAAGAAACTAGAAGTTTGTAAAACTTATTCAGTACCAAAAACAGTAAAAAATATCCATGCATTTCTTGGATTCATAGGATTTTATAGAAGATTTTTTCCACATTTTGCGAGTCTAGCAAGACCCTCAATGGAATTAACTAAGAAAGATGTAACATTTCTATGGACAGATAAAAGACAAGAAGCATTTGAAACACTACGAGACTCACTATTAAAGGCATCAATTTTAAGCTACCCAGACTTTAGTGAAACATTCATCAGGTTTTGCTATAGGTGCAGTTTTGTCACAATTAGACAAAAACAAAAA
Source organism: Limulus polyphemus (assembly GCF_000517525.1). Classification (NCBI taxonomy): domain Eukaryota; kingdom Metazoa; phylum Arthropoda; class Merostomata; order Xiphosura; family Limulidae; genus Limulus; species Limulus polyphemus. The sequence continues at coordinate 542 of NW_013670109.1, read as the reverse complement.
GGAACACCCTATAGCTTGTCAGAGTAGACAGCTAAGGAAAGCTGAAATGAATTACTCCATAACCAAACAAGAATGCTTAGCTGTATTACATGGTATTAAAACCTTCAGATGTTACTTGTATGGTAGAAAATTTACCATTATCAAAGATCATGCATCCTTGAGATGGCTAATGACATTAAAGGACCCATTGTCTAGATTTGATAGAGAGCAATTACTGCTGCAAAATTATGATTTCGAAGTTGTACATAAACTAGGTAGAAAACATTTGAATGTAGACACCTTAAATAGAATAAAAATTGAAAACATAGAAGACAATGAAAAACAAGCAATTAATAACATTTCAGAATTAAAATCAGAAACTGATGATAATTATGAAGTATTCTGGGATTTAGGTCATATAATCGTGAACAGAAGAAAGATAAGATGGGGAATGCCATCAGAAATAAAGTGTTACAGGGAGAAGGTACAGAGTCCATGTTAGATAATCTAGTGCAATGCAGAAAAGGAGCAGGTAAATGGCATATGGATAATACATTACATAT
>NW_013670108.1:81841-87606 GCF_000517525.1 Limulus polyphemus | reverse complement strand
CGAGATTTAAGGAAGGGACGTGAATGTTCGAGAACGACGTGGCGTGATACTAGTCACGTGACCTCTGCTGACGCAACAATATCATAACAAAACTAAATGAAAACTCAAGCTTAAAACGAAAGTTATGTATGTAGTTCAGTTTAAGTAACGTTCTGCCATTATACTTTACAAATTAAACTAAGTTTGTCAGATTTTAAAAAATGATATTATATATGTATATGTTTTGTTTTTTTTCCAGTTGTCGAAATAAATGGCTTTCACTTATATTTCTTAATAGTATAAATATTTACTAACACTATGTAGTTGTCGGATTTTGGATTCTTCTACAGTAGGTGTCTGTGACTTGTTGGCAAAAATGTGTATAAGTACGTTTTGAATTTCCAGTATTGAATATGTACAGAACTGTTTTGGGTCCCAGTTATCTTGTTTTAGTATTTGAACTTAAGTTCGGATTTTGTTCCTGTATTTATTTGTGTTTTAATTGTCTGTGTAAATTTCGTCTGTCTTTAATCATGGTTATTAGTTATGTAAATCACAGCTTACAACACGAGAAAAAGAAGTATGACAATCATAAATCCGATATTTCCCAGTCATATCGTAACACCATATGAATCTTTTTCATATATCTTTGTAATATTACAGGATTTAAGAATACAAATTACTTTGTGCATCTTAGTACTATATACGGGTAAGTTGGGAAGTTGCCCAGGGTTTACACTTGAGATTAACTGGGTTAGGAATTACTCTCATTTAACACTGTTCTCTATTACATAATTTAAATAAATAATATTTACTAAACTAATGCACATTTGTACGTCGAATTTTACTCGATAAATCAGGAATAAAATCTAAACATTAAGCAAATAAAATTAAAAGTTATGATGCAGTAGTCAAAGCCTACAGTGACCTCATTCTCATTTGGAACTTGTTCAATATGTGTGTTACATATTTGTAGTTTTGCATTTTTATAGATTTAAACTTTAATTAATTAAGTGTAGTCTTTTTTGATTATGTGGACGAACCAGATATATATATACTTGCGTGTGGGGTCCCGCTGTCAACCTTTGCCCATGACTCGCACTTGTCTTAATCCGGCCTTTAAGGTTTGGAATAAGAAAAGTGCACGAAAGTTTGTTTGTTGTAAGCCACTGAAGAGCAGTCCTCTTGCTCAATAAAATCAAAGGTCGTCAGAGCTGGTTGGGTTACAACACCAATAGTCTCAGTTGAAATTCTGTTTATAGCTGTAATCATATACATTATAAACTTTGTTTTAGCTAGGTACTTTGTTTAGTATTTTATGGTAGACAGAATATCTGCTAGCACGACACAAATTCCCATATTTCTCTTATATCTGTGTTTGCAAGAAAGTCTAATTAATCTTCAATTACAAAAGAAAGAAAGGAAGAGGTAAGTTGTTTATTAAGCTGCGATTGAGGAAGCAGTAACATCAATTTATATATCTTTGGCTTTTCAAGTTATATCTATCTGAATAAAAGTATAGATTATAAAAAGTTAATAATGTAGGATATCTTGTTTTGTAGTTTCTGGTAATCGTTAGTTTTTTACCATTGTTATTGTTTTTCTGTTATTTATTGTTGCTTTTCGTTGTATTACTTTTAACCAACCATATTTATGAAAAATAAACAAAAGCATTGATTTTACAGTAAAGAAAGTTTAATTTGATGCATAACAGTGCAAATAACAGATCGGAACTTGATATTTCAATCTCGTATATATAGGGTAACATTGTTTGTGCTGAAAACTTTATGGCACCAAACGTATATTAAACAGTGTGAATCAATACAAAATCCAGAACAACCAAATTTTATATTTGTCTCAATCGAACTATAAGACTAACACTGCCTAAAATGTTGATATCAGCGGTGGTACCCAACTTGGTGAAACTAATCTGTACAAGGTTTAATTTTTCAAGTAGCTTAATGCTAGTTAGACAACTATATTAAAATTTAGCTGCATTATTTTATTCTGGTCTGTGTAGGTTGCTTGATTTGATCGTGGATTATTGAAAATTAAAACATTCAAACTATTCTTTGTCATTCAAGTAAGTTAATCGTTTTTATTCGGGAGCTACTCTTTTAATATAATGTTTACAACATTTTTAGATGTGTATTTAAACTAAATAATTCAACATTTCTTAAAACTTGCGAGTTTAAATACCTACAATGGTGTTCATATTTATTGAAACTGTATAGTATTTCAAACGTAAAACAAGTACTGTAAATCATCCTTTAGTATATAAATAACACATATCTCACTCTCTTCCAGTTTCACATTTGTAAAATTTTAATTCTAATTCGGTTGAGCTCAGGCTCTAGGTTTATTTGTTAGTCACCGAAACAATCTTCTGTTTGTTTGTTTTTAATTATGCACAAAGCTACACAAGGGCTATCCTGTGCTCTGCCTACCACGGGTATCGAAACTCGGATTCTAGCGTTGTAAGTCCGCAGACATACCGCTGTGCCACTAGGGGGCAACAATCTTCTCTTTCCTAGGTTAGATAAATTTTATTGTGTTCCGCTTTATGTTATGTACATAGGACCGCTGTATGTCACATGGAATAGAGATTCCTTCATATTCGTATGATTCAATTTTCTGATTGGTCAAATACAGAGATATGGTGAATTAAGTTGCTTTTTTATTCTTATTCGTGGTGTTTTTGTGTGTCTTTGAGCTGTGTTCTTGTTATTATTTAAAACAGCAGTACAAACTCAAGAAGAATAAGAACAAATATTTAATTTATGTAAAAAATTCCATAGTACGCAAAAGCAGGAAAATTACAACTGAGTGTAGCATCCCAGATGTGTCAGAATTTAAAATATCTTATATATATATAACTGCCCCCCCCCCAGTGGCACAGCGATATGTCTGCGGACTTATAACGCTAGAAACCGGGTTTCGATACCAGTGGTGGGCAGAGCACAGATAGCCCAGTGTGTAGCTTTGTGCATAATTACAAACAAACAAATATATATAACTTTCCATTTTGCAAATTGTCAAATAGAAAGGCTTTTAATTATATTTCTTAATAGTATAAATATATGCTATATTGTTGTTGGGATTAGGATTCTTCTACAGAAGGTGTCTGTGGCTTGTTAGCGATAAATTTAACAATGAATAAACAGCACTCACTTCACTTGTTTTCAAAATAATATATATATGTTCAGAACAAGTTAACGTATGTACAATTTCTTCTTCAAACATATAAATATTATGGACATATCATAAATCCTATATATGTAGTTCTCTCCTTCTTGTCAAATATCCATTTAGGCCTATTCAGTTACTTTAGAATTTCTATTGAGAAGCCGAACTATCTTTTCTATTTCTATCGCACTAGTATTCTCTGTGATTCACTTACAATTGTGGCACGAGTTACCGTAATCGTTTCGTCTTCTTTCTTTTGAAGATCCTCTGTTTCTTTTGTCAAGTCCCGGCATGGCCAGGTGGTTAGGGCGCTTGACTCGCAATTTGAGGGTCGCGGTTTCGAATTCCCGTCCCACTAAACATGCTCGCCCTTTCAGCCGTGGGAGCGTTATAATGTGACGGTCAATCCCACTATTAGTTGGTAAAAGAGTAGCCCAAGAGTTGGCAGTGGTTGGTGATGACTAGCTGCCTTCCCTCTAGTCTTACACTGCTAAATTAGGGACGGCTAGCGCAGATAGCTCTCGTGTAGCTTCGCGCGAAATTCATAACAAACAAACTAAACAATGGGCTATCTGTGCTCTACCCATCACGGGTATCAAAACCTGGATTCTAGCGTTGTAAGTCCGCAGGCATACCGCTGTACTAATGGGGGGGGGGCAACTTCTTTGAGCAAAAATCTACCTTAATAGTGTATGTTCGAATCTGTATCCCGGATAATGGAGTGAACTCGTCGGTAAATTTATTTTTGGACTTGATTGAACTTGAAAATGTTACTGCAAAATGAATTTTGAACTCTTTACTCAATTGTTTTCATCTTACGGAATGAATAAAGACAACCTGAAAAGTTATTTACTTTGTGTGGCATGTGATGGTGTAGCCGTGATGTTGGGGAGTAAAAGTGGAGTTAAGAAATTGATGAAAGGCAAATTTCGTTCTGTAATTGTGTGTCCTTGTGGTAATCACAGATTAGAACTGTCGATCTGTGACACTCTAAAATCAGTCTCAGGGATCAACAGATTTTAAGCGTTTATTGATAAACTTTATGTCTTGTATCACTCGTTGCCTAAAAATAGCAGAGAACTGAAAATGTGCGCGAACTTGCTGGTGATTCAACTTTTAAAAATTGGCCGAATTTAAGCACTCAATAGGTGGCATCTAGTTTTCGGTCAGTTTCAGCTGTTTGGAAAAACTATGAAGCGTTAGTGCAACATTTCGAAGAAGCGAAACATGATTCAACAAGAAACAAAAAAAAAAAGAAATAAAATAAATCAATGTGCATATGAGGGCTTACAGCAAAAAATTACAAGCACAAAATTTTTATTGGATCTAGGATTGATGTGTGATGCTCTCCAAGAATTATCAGAATTGAGTTTGGACTTATTAGAGCGCGATGTAAACTTGTACAAGGCGGATCAACAGACAGACGAATGATTCCAGGCCCATGTTATAAAAATGACGCCGAAACACCGGGGAGTTTCACTTCACAACAAAGATTACAAAAAGTATCCTCCGATTAACCTGAAAGCTTTTTACAGAAACTTGAAAAAATCGATCGAAAATAGATTGCTTGATAGTGAAGATGGTGATATAGCATTGTGTACACGCGTGCTTGATAAAAAACATTGTCCTGAAAAACGTTCATGCTCATTTAACATTCGGCGAGATGGAGGTCAGAAAATTATCAATAAGACTGCAGCTAAATAAAAGATATATGATTTGTGCATTTTGTCAGTATTTGATTGAAAAGACGGTTCCGGAAAAATTGCAGCATTTGAAACATGCTCTGAGTACTATTCCCATTTCTTTCAATGAATGTGAACGAGGGTTTACGCAGATGAATTTGATTGTCACCCCAACCAGAACTTCGTTGATGACAAAAACCGCTTCGGCACTTTTGTTTATTAAACTTCCACGTTTTGACCCCCCAAAAAAGTAAATAGAGAGTTATGGTAGCTCAGAAAAAGCAAGGAACGAAATCGGGATATTGCATCAGATGAGAACATGATGAAAATTTGGAATTTTCTGTAAAAAAAGGTAATTCATTATGATTTCATCTCTTAATTTCTTATATATATGAGCATCGGCACCTTTTTTTATTGTACAAAAAACAGCACTGGATATAAGTATATAGGAATTCTAAAGAATGATAAGTATTCTCACCCTAGCTCATTCAATTGTCAACATGGATCAGTGAAGCATTACCATAGTGTTGAAATTTACATTCTGTAATGGCATGGTAGAATTAGCCCCATAAAATGGAAAAAATGAGAAAATATTCTCTTGTCCTAACACTTTTCCACAATACTGTATATTTAAGAGAATATATTGTTACGTCTCCGTTTGTTAATTAATTTTCCGTAATTTCGTTCCGACGAAACTTTAGCGACACAAGTCCTTACTTAATAAAACTGGTTTATTCTTTCTGAATATAACTTTACGATACACTTAATTTCAACATTCGCGCTAAAACAAACACTATAACGAACGAACGTTAACTTCAACAATACCCTGTGACTGCAGATCAATTACTCATTACCTACACACACACACTATTCCCGTCACGTTGTGAGCGTCTTATATATATACCAGACTAACATATA
>NW_013670108.1:68602-81105 GCF_000517525.1 Limulus polyphemus | reverse complement strand
CACAACGTGACGGGATCAATCAATGTGTGTGTAGGTAGTGAGTAATTGATCTGCAGTCACAGGGTATTGTTGAAGTTAACGTTTGTTCGTTATAGTGTTTGTTTTAGCGCGAATGTTGAAATTAAGTGTATCGTAAAGTTATATTCAGAAAGAATAAACCAGTTTTATTAAGTAAGGACTTGTGTCGCTAAAGTTTCGTCCGAACGAAATTACGGAAAATTAACTAACGAACGGAGACGTAACAATATCATGGGCGTGGTAGATGTGCAACTACAGCTTTAAAAGGTTAAATCGTCCCATTTTCCCATATATTATAGTATTTAAGTAAGTAACATTGAAATTTCAATATTCTTTGTGACTAGCAAAACCAGGATCGATTTTTTTTCAAATTTTAAAAACTCATAAGTAAATACAAAGAATTGTAAAATCACGTAAGTACATACGAAAAAAGTTAAACAAACAGTAACAATTATACAAATATTCTCAAAAGAGATTTGTATAAAACTACCTCAGTAACTTTAAATAATGATAATGATAATAACAGTTTGTTGATCGGTAGTTTGTGTGACATTATATCACAATAAAACTGATAATAATTTTCTACAAATCTTTCTTTACTGGCTCTGTGTTACGGGTTTTTAGTAAGAAGAAACATGACAGCATTTCGCCCATACATACATTAAATTATTGTTAACAATTTACATTATATATCAATTATTGTGTTGTATAACACCTATTTCTGAGTTCCGTCAATACTATTTTCTGATGAGCCATATTTAATTGGCTTGTGCAATATGAATCATGTTTATGATTGGCAATTATCATATACGACACGGTATTTAAAACAATACCAAATACCATATATATATATATATATAATTCTAATTTAATAGTTAAAATCTTTAGTTAACTTTTACAAGAGGAAAACTTAACATCGTCGTAACATATTTGTAATTAAATCGAAACTGTTGAGCAAACTCTTTAGACAAATAGAAAGCATATACAAAGATTTGAATAAAAGAGCTACTTCATAATCTGGCAAACTCAATAAAAGTAATGCAGTCAGCGCCGAAAGATGATTTCGTGTCATACATGTTGCACGAGGAGCAGTTAAGAAATGGTATGGCGGTAAGCAACAAGTGGCTATAGTTAAAAAAACAAAACAAACTCTTATAATCATAATTTAAGGAGATTATTTTTGGATGGTTGCTATAGGTAAATTTATAATCAGTTTAATTTGGGCAGAAAAATTTACATATTGCTTTAAAATGTCATTCGCTAATTGTTTTGATTAGAAACTTTTCATAAGAGTTATTAAGTCATGCGCGCTCATCCACTAACTTCAGAGTCGCACGCACACAATTAAGGTGCAGAATATTAGATTCTGAGGTCGCTTAACATAACGTGGTGTAATCCTACCCTTTCAGAATATCTTCTAAGAATTAAGAATAATAAATTCAATAGAATTAATTCTTGTATTTGTAAGAGTGCGATAAGTCATAATGATAGGAAAGAAAAAGTGCAATTAGTTTTTAGTTTGTTTTCTGCTAAATTCTAGGCTGCTTGTGCTGGGATAACATTGAACTTGAAGTTAATGGATCCTTTTTGCCACTCGGTTAAGATAGTAACACAAACTGATAAAATAGTTTAAACACGTCACACTTAAATGGTTGTGCAACTGCAAGTAATCAAGAAAGGGTTACAGCCAAAAAAGTTATTTTTTTACGTAATACCTTTACAATTTCCTAATCTATCACGTTCAAAGTTCATAAACAATACCAGGCAATCTGAGAAAACAGAAGGACTAATTAAAAAATTGGTTTTCTAGAACACTTTTCAGTTACTTATGACATTAATAGGATAAGAACATTATATTACAAACAGATTAATTGTTAAATTTGGTTATTGTGAATGTGAAGGACCCAACTCTCCAAGTTAATTTTTTACTTGTGTATGTAGCTTGGATAGGCAGTGTAAAACATGGGAAGAAAAATGTAATTAATATGTTGGCTGCTGCCTCATGTTAATTCACATTCTGGTGCCAACTGCAATATGAACCTCTACATTTAACCAGGTTTATAATAGAAATCAAGAAGTCCTAAGTGATTGTATATTATAATTCTTAGGAAAACGGTCTGATGGTGTCATAAACTTGGATTTGAATATCTCTCGAATACAGTTATTATAAATGCACTTATTTTCAAAGAAATTCAGAGAAAAGACCAACAGATTGCTGAATTCAAACAAGCTATTATTGAATCATTGTGCAAAGAATCAGAAATTCATCAAACACAAAACACATTTTCTGTGATCAAACACACTTTAGAATCCTATGAAACCAGGGGTGCTTCAAACAGGAAAAAAGCAAATGATGCTCAGGATGCTACACCCCAATGGCAGAGAAGTAATGGTTGTATGGAGAAAATCAAAAGGACTAATAGGTTTCTACATGCTGTGTCAAATGTGAATGGAATCCTGCCTACTGGTTTGATTTTCAATAAAAGCCACTAACAATATTTACTATTTTGGCAGTAAAATAAAATTTCTGTAGGTGAAATATTTTTTCATAAAGTTATTTTTTTTGTTTGTTTTAGATGTGAAAAAGTTTTTCAAAACACATTTTTGTTATTTTTTTAGCCAATTTCAAAGTATTGTATAATTTTCTCTTTGAAAAATGCATTATTTTCTATGTTGGATATGGAATAATAGGTAATGTTATTTTGCTTTATTTTCCAAATGTTTTGTGTTGCATGAAGGGTAGCAAAATCACAATATTATTATGCAAACAAGAGCATTCATGAAGTGCCAAGAAGCAATCATTATTCTACAGTCAAAGGCCACAAAGAAACTTTATATATATTTTAAATATGGTCTGTGAACCACCGGAGGGTTGTAAGGCACATTACTAATAGTGCCATGTGACCCTCTGGCGGGTCACATGGCAGCCAATGTGTTAAAATTAAAATTTTATAATGTATATTTGTTTAGAATTTTTCAATTTATAATGCTGGAAATTCAAATAAAAAATAGTAGAGGAAATACAACCATCATACAACATAATGTAATTTCTTGCCAAAATTTGGTAACTGAAGAGGTTGCAGTGACATGGTTAATGGGTCAAGGACTTCTTCACAGTGCTTTTTATTTGTTTTTTAAAGTTACTTACTATATATTCATATATTACAAGTCAAAAATTAACACGGACAGTGGAAACCTTTTCCTCATTTGCAAAAAAACATGGAAAGTTTGGGCCTTCTCCTTCACCATAACTTCAAATTCAGTAAATTGTCTTGAAAAATGACTTTTATGATGCTTCTTGATGCTGAAGCATTCAAATCCAATGCTCTAAAGTTAAGTTCTATGTACTTACTATCAAGAAAAAAAAAACGCTTGAAGGAAGACCATGAATATGAAAGCAACTAAAGAGTAAGGAACATCCCAGACATGAATTGGACATTAAATCCTTTCCAGACACGTGGTCGCCAAGCTAAAAGAGTATTTTAGCAAGTCAGTCAAAGGAAGAAACAGTTAAGTTACCAAATTCAAAAAGATGTCATTAGTATCAGTCCAAAAAAAACAACAAAAAACGTAAGAGGATGGAGAAAGGTACATTCCCCAGAACTCGATACCAAAAAAGATAAACGAAAACCTAAGGAAAGTGAAAAAAGTAAAAAGTTTTAAAACATTCTGAATAACATTTTAGGCAAATTATCAAATTTGAAAATGCCAACAAAGACTGATACTGTTAAAAATATTTAACTGTTAAAGGCCTGGTTAGTCTTACTGAATGTGTTAGAGCATGGAAAATGAACTTTGATAGAAGTGAAAAGAAATGCACTTGAGGTATATTTGGAAATGCTTTCATTCTGAGTGAGAGGAGAGAAATATGTTTATGTACTGAAATTGTGGAAGATTAGATCTAGAGTTGGTCTTGGATTATACCTCTCGTTAAGGAATACATTTTTGAAATAGTTTACCTAATGATGAAGTATGTGCTATCTGTAGTTTTAATTATTTAAACATTTTTCTTGGATAGGTACATAGGTGGGAAGAGTTACATTTACTTTTGGCTTTGATATTTAGGATAGGACTTTTTGGTGGGTGAAATGGTAATAACAATAAGCAGAATGAATTTTTGTTACTTAGGTTACTGAACTGTATATTTGCTGATGATACTAGATGGTACCAATACTGATGAGTATGTTTCTCTAATGTATGAGATAAATGATTTTCATCTAGGAATGATTTAACTTCTGTTCTTTTCGTAGCACACTAAAATTATTTCTATAAAATATATACCAATTAACATAATCTATTGACAACAAGGAACTACTCAGTCTTTAAAGACTGTCCTTGCATACCCCACATTTGAAAACCTGAAACTTGAAACTCACCCTTTACTTTCAAGAAATCATCAATTTCCTACCTGAACTTTGGTAAAGTGCAAACCTCCACTATCCAGACTGCTGACAACATAAACTTATTTCATAAATCAGTCAGTGTGTTAGATAAATAAAATTGTCTTAAGTGGTTCTTAGACTGTTTTCTTCCAAATCTTAAACTTGTGTTCTCTTGTTGGGTTGTCTTTCAGAAGCACAAAGAAATCATTATCCTTTATCTTATTGCTCAACCAGATAATATTTTGAACTTCAAAGATCATCTTTTACCTTTTTTTTTTGATAGAAAATAAATTAAGAGATCTTAACCTGCCCCTGTAAGATAACCCTTACATCTCTGCAATCATCCAGAGCATATTTTCTGATAGAGAACTTACAATTATGTCAAAGTTTTCATTGATTAAACCATTTTTTTTCTCTTGTTAGTGGTACAGTTTCAAAGTCAATTGTCTTTACATGAATATATCCAGAAACATTGCTTCTGCACATTTTTTGATGGTATGAAGTTGATGCTCCCTGGTGGTCTCAGTTCTTTAATTCTGGAGAGTTTGAAGTATCTTCTTCCTTAATGCTTTGGGGATCATTAGTTGCATCACAGGTTTACTACAACATTTTGATGGTTCATAATGAGAGTAGAACACACCACTTGGCCTTATATCTCAATACACAAGTGTTAGATGCTATTTAGATCCCTTTGCAATGGTCACACTTCATCTTGCTGTAATCTGTGGTATCTTTCACTTGCTCTTCCTTGGATTCCTGATTACTTGTTTATTAAGTCCATCCAAGAGTTGAAATGTCACTGCCCAATGATTTATTATAACTGCTACAGCAATGATTTTGAGGATCAGAACATTCAGTGAACAGAAATGTTTTCATCAGTTTGTAAGATAATCTGTCAGTATTTTCATTCTTCTGACACTGGTGATGCTGTGCAGTGCAGTTGTATTCTTGTATCATTATTATCTTGTGCTCAGACATACTCTCCTGATTTTTTAATTTTTTTTAGATATTTCAGTGATATGCGCCACTTAAATAACGAATTTCCAACCATAGAAGGTAGTAGTAGTAGTAGTATTTAACAGTATTTTACTATATGTGGAAACAGTTTTTTTCATTCTTTTACAGATGTTAACATATGAATCATATAACTTGAGAAACATTAATTGGATTATGGTGATAAATATTGTTAGTAGCAAGGTTTCCCAACTGATTAATCAGTACATTTAAGCATAATAAGTTTTCAAGTTTTTGTTTTATGACTATGAATATGTATAGTTAGAGTATTAATGTTAAATTAGCTATATTACTAGATATAGCTTTGATAAAGTGGTAATAATACTGGGCATTAATTCGTTCTATGCCATCCTATATCTCTGATATACTGCTTCATTCCTACCTTCACTGGAATCAGTATCCAAGATGAATGGGCAGTCTCAGTGAGAATAAGCCACCAATAGTATATAATCCAAAGCATTCTTTACAAACTTGAATGCTTGCATGCATTTGTGCATCTGCATAAATTTCTTATCCAACATAACCAATGCAGAGAGTGAGTAGGGGTGGCTGTCTAGGTTGTTGATAGAAAGACGTAGAACTTAAAAAGTGGTGGGCTTCTAATTTTTTTTTCATGCTGAAGCCAGTTCTTGAGCACTGTTATCTTTTGTAGGATCAGTGGACATTCCATCCCTGAACTGTCATTTGACCAAACAGACTTCTGAATGTGTACAAACACACACACATTTTGCTTTCAAGCTTAGATCTTTGATATGCTGAAACCATTCTCAAGGGACTTTTTGATTCATCCAGGCCATCCTATCCTCTAAATTAAACTAAACACTAAAATTCAAAACTAGTCCTAAAATGTCTTTAAATCTACTACATCTAGCACATTTAAAGGCAACCTATTTTAAAGGGCAACCACTCTGTTAGAAGAATAAAGCTGTCTTAGGTGAAAATGACTCATCTTGGCAAATTTATATCTGTGTATCCTAGTCCTATCATTCTTACCATTAAGTATGAAAACAAAATACATCAACACTATGAATTTCCTTAACAATGTTAAACAAATCACATTCCCTCTTAACTCTTTCCATTTCAAGAGAAAATAAATAAAGAAATATTAACCTATCTGCTTATGATAACCTTTTCATCCCTGGTATCACACTAATAGTACTTCTCTGTGCCCTTTCCAACAATACAAAGTCCTTTTTAAGGTAAGGAGCTCAAGACTGAGTACAGTACTCCAAATGTGGGTTTTATTTGGGAACTTTGTACTGGCATGTACTTTTTACAGTAGCCAGTAATGAAGATGTGCAACTTGTATGTTGAGTTTGTAGGTTGGAGGCTGTCATAATTAGAGGCAATAGATAAAGAGAAGTGTAGACTAAGGGAATTTTCAAGAGGAGCTTAAGCTTTTATATGCAAGGAATACATCAGCTAACAATGTCTTCCAGGAAGTTAGAGTACTATTTGGGCTAAAAGTAGGGGATTTAATTGTAATAAGCCTATTCTATTGAGCAACAGATTTTAGCCCTTGGCTTGTGCAGACAAGGAACTATTGGAGGGAAAGAAAACAAAAGGGACAAAGAAGGATATGGATGATAAAATTAAGGTGGTTATAGTTATGTGCAGTAAATAGGGAGAAAAGAATTAGATTATGTTAACCGGGGGAAGAGGTGGAGGATATAACTGACTGAGAAGGAGATATAATAAAAGGGGCTAGCATGTATGCAGTTTTTGTTGTGCATGTAGCGGCTGATGATGTAGGGAAAGGTTGGTTAGAGGAGCTAATTAATAAGTACAAGAGGTTGATAAAGGTATTTAAAGAAAATGTCCATAACTTAATTTTGTCAGATATACTGCCCAGAATTAATTGTGGGGATGAATGTATTAGTAAGTCACTGGGGCTAAATGCTAGGCTTAGGTGTAAGGATGAGCAGATTGGCTGTTTGGAATTGTGGTATCAGTTTAATGGGAGTAGGAATCTTTTTGAAATGGATGGTTTACATTTAAATACGATAGGGGCTGGCTTGTTTGCAAGGGCTATTAACTCAGCTGTAAGGAAAGTTTATATTAGGACTAGACAGTGGTGAGAGCCATGATAAACTAAATGCAAAAAAAAAAAGAGCCAGAGAAAAGTTTAGCATAGGAAATGATTATAGAAGTAGTTGTAAGGGTAGGCTTAATTGTTACTATTGTAATGCTAGAAGTATAAGATATAGAATAGATATCTTTAGAGCACTGGTTGGAATGGAGGATTTTGATATAATGGGAATAACTGAAACATGGTTAAAAGCAGATGATTTTGTGGACAGAAATTTCTTTGAAATACAGGGTTACAGGCTATTTAATAGGGATAGAGTGGCTTTATATGTAAAATCTGAGTTACATCCTGTTGAAGTTGAGGATATCAAAGATAACAGCAAGGAGATTGAATCCACTTGGGTTTCTATAAGCAGATTTATAGGGAAAATACTTTTAGTGGGAATTTGTTGCAGACCACCAGGTGATACTGATGAAATTAAAAAGAAACTTTACAATGAAATTAAAATATCAGCTGTTAATGAAGGTATGCAACAAGAATTATCTGTGAATTGGGCAGCCGAGATATTTGAAGAAACTGATCAAATGTGAAAAATTTTTAAAGATGATTTTTTAATATTTAAGGTAAACATATTCCTTAAAGAAAGAAAAGGGTAGCTGCAAGTAAAATACCAGGTTGGCTCACAAAGAATATAAGAGACAAAATTAAAGAAAAGCATCACAAATGTAAGAAATTTAAATTGACTATTATGACTGGAGATTTAGAAGATTATAGAAGATAAAGAAAGTTGGTGAAACAGGAAATTAGGACATCAAAAGAGATGTATGAGAAAAGGTTGGCTGAAAATTTGAAAATTAACAGTAAGGATTTCTTTAAATACATTAAGGGTAAACAAAATGTTAGGATTGGGGTAGGACCCTTGAGGGATGATAAATGAAGGCTTGTATCTGATGATTATGAGATGACTGGTTATTAAATTTTGCTTTTACTTCAGTTTTTATTAATGAAAATTTAAGGAGTTATAATTAAAGCCATCTGTCATCTATTTGCCCAACTTGCCAATTAATCCAAATCCTTTTGTAAAGCAGCAACATCCTCTTCACAGCCAGCAACACAAAAAACTTTAATGCCATCAGTAAATTTAAATAATCTATTGACCATTCCTTCATCTGTGCCATTCACATAAATGTAGTTTCGTATGGTGTTTCTCACATCTCCAAATTCTGTTGGAGGTGAGTATCCGGGAGTAGGACTGGCGTCCTAGTCCGGACACCGGGTGAGCAGGTTTTGGTGTGACGGGGATTTGAACCCGCGACCTGCAGATTGCGAGTCGAATGCCCTAACCACCTGGCCATGCTGGGCCATTGACATAAATAAAAAAAGAGCAAAGGTCCTAACACTGAGTTCTGAGGTACCCTAATTATAAATTTAGTTTGATTGAATTTATTTATAACAACCCTCTGCTTTCTTCCATTTAGCCATTTTTCTATCTAGTAAGCCAACCTATACCCCACACCTACAGAAATAACTTTTCAATAAGCCTTTTATATAGCACCTTGTCACGTGATTTTTGAAAAATTCAGATACAATAAATCCAAACTCATACCCTTATCTACATAAGTAGTAACTTCTTCAAAGAATGTTAAAAGTGTAGTAAGGCAATATTTTTCTTTAGCGAAATCATGCTGACTATCAAAGAAAAATTTAAACTATTAAATATCTGAAAAGCATATGTAATCATAATTTAAAAACCTATTCCTACCACAAATGTAAGACTGATATGGCTATAATTACTGATACAATTATTATCACCTCTCTTGAAAAGTGGAGCAACATTAGCCAACTTTCAATCTTTTGGCACTTGCCTACTATTCAAGGATTTAGAAACAATAGTAGCAAATGGCTCACATATTCAATTCTTATCCTCATTCAAAACAACTGAGAAAATATTATTTTGTTCAGGAGCTTTATAATTTTTTAAACTTCCCAATTTTTTTCTTAAAAGTT
Source organism: Limulus polyphemus (assembly GCF_000517525.1). NCBI lineage: Eukaryota > Metazoa > Arthropoda > Merostomata > Xiphosura > Limulidae > Limulus > Limulus polyphemus. Next base: position 71,655 of record NW_013670108.1, on the reverse strand, counting down.
TGGAATTAATGTGATCATATTGTTAAATCATGTTTCCATCTAGAAACTGTCCAGGATGAGGAATATTGCTTAATGAAATCTTCATTAGTAAAAATTGAAGAACAAATATTATTTAATAACCCATCTCATGATCATCAGATATTAGATTTCCCATATCATCCCTCAAGTACTCATAATTTCATTTCCACAGTTAAGTCTTGGCAGTATCCTTGACAAAAATTAAGTTATTATGGCCCTTTTTTTTGAATGCCTTTGTTAATGCCTTGTACTTAACAATAAGTTCCTCTGATCTACCATTCCCTACATCATTATCTACTAAATGCACAACAAATACTGCATCACTGCTAGCACCATTTACTATATCACTTGCTCTGTCAGTTATATCCTCCACTCCTGTCCCTGGATAGCATAATCTAATTCTTTTTACCCATATTTATTCAGGGACTGTCCTATCTGTATGGTGTACTAAATACCTATCTATATGATGTGCTAAATAATCATCTATAATAATAACCTCCTTATGTTTTTCTTTTCCAACCCTATCTGTCCCTCTCATTATCCATCCCTCCTCTAGTTCATTATCTGCAGAAGTTAAAGTCTGAAGGCTGATATTTGTTACTTAATAGAAACTGCTTATTAGAGTTAAATCCATTAGTACTAGACCTTTTAGTACTGTTTTAACTTCTTGAAAGTCATTATTAGTCACTCTATTTTTCACATGCAAAAGTTTTAATTTACTTTTAAATTCTGCTGTCATTTCCCACAGTTTACACTTCTCTTTATCTATAGGTTCTACCCTATTAAAGCAGCACTGCTAATATTCCAGGTGCTCCAAGTTAACATGCATGGGTGTTTTATCAAATGTGCATCATCTTTGTTTATGAGATGACATGTTTCTCCTACTACTACTCTCCTTCCAAGATGGCAAGGCTTAACACAAGTGTATAGGTATCCACATTCTGTCCAAAAGGATGTTAATTAACTACAGAAGACTTGCATACAAATTTTGAGAACATTCCCTGAATATAGCCAAACAAAAATTTATTTTCTATATAATGTTATGAAAAGGTACTATACATCCTATGCTATACATCAAGTACAGGTACATCCTTAAGATTATCAGGATGTTTGGGGAAGTTGATTTTCAATGATTGGTTGCTTTGTTCCTTGGACTGATAGTTTTATAACACCCAGAGATTTGCCAGACTTGTCTACACATTAATGTACAATATTAGATGTATCTTGAATAGTAAAAGTGGTGCTCTAACACAGTCAAAAGTTGCATTTGGACAATAAAACATATAGACAGAAAGAAACCATATATACATAAACTCAACAACTCACACATTCATGTGAACATACACACACAAAAGCAACTCATACATATGCTTAGCTCACACTGATATTCACACAGTATGCCCAGCAGTAGTAGCAAATCGTATCATTTGTTCTTAGTTAAACTACTTTCTTCCTGACTATTTTTATGATCTGTTTGATGTCAAGTGATTCTAACAAGTTATTCGTTATGCACAAAAGTGCCAGTAAATTTAGCCTATCTTGGCACATTGTTGATTCAAAATATATTCTGTTCATTATCCTTTTTAGTGTCAAGAATGATCTTTCTCCTGAGTAATTTCCTGACATGAGGTACAGGTACATCCTTAAGATTATCAGGACGTCTGGAGAAGTTGATTTCAAAGATTGGTTGCATATAATTCAAAGCATACTTTGTTCTTTAGATTCTGATAGTTTTATAATGAACCATGCCTTGCAGAGGATGGCAAATTAAACAATTTCTTCCTCTCTGCAACTCTCCAAGTCTGTAGGATACATACTAATAAGCTCTTTAATGACATTGTGGAGGTATTCTGTAGGCATGGTTTGTAGAAATCCAAATTTTCAACTGACATTTTTATATGACAATATTCTGTTGTCTAATGCAAATGACAGTTTATTGTTAAGAATGTTTGAACTTTATATTGAGTAGAGGGTGAAAAATTACTGTTCTCAGCATCCCCTTCATCCCATCATGTATTTCTCTTCCTTTTCCTTGATCTTATATGTCTCACATCCTAGAAACTGTTTACCTTTTTCTTCATATTTGGGAAATGTATCTTGTAAATCCTGCATGAATGTCTTGAGAGATTTTAGCAGAAAAGAAGCTGTACTGACATACATCTGAGAGTTTTGTAATGAATGACTTGTCTTGTGAGACCTGTCCAGGATAATGCTCCATAATTCTGTCATTATATCTGTTTATAGCTGTTCCAATTGTAGCATAAGGTTTCTTGACTCTAAGCACACTTGAGGCTTTTCAGAGTCATCATTTTTAATGCTTGCATTGTGTCTGAGTGGATGCTCCATCTTGTAACCTCTTTATCATCAGAAACCCTAGTGTTTCAAGTACATCGTGTAGGTGCTTCCACAGGTGGGGTGAAGCTGAGAAAACACATAAAGCTCCTGTGTAAAAGGTAAAGAATAAAGAAAGTTCAGTACAGCAGTTCACAGCACATTGTCCAACCAAACTGAGCACAGCATTAAACATAGACTGCTAGGGGGTTATTCTCTTTAATCAAGGCTTGCATATTTGTTCATGTTGTCATAAGATTGCCCACAGAAACCTTGAATTCTATATCATTCTTTTCAAGGAGGTTAATGAGAACTCTAGCAACTTCTCCTGTGTGATTGCTTATCAGTAAGAATGTGGCAAATCTCTCTACAAGGCCATCATATAGAACATATCTAAAGATTATTGTCAGTTAATCCATGTGGTATATGTCTGGAGTAGAATCAACAGACACTGAGCAATGCTTGGATGTTTTGGTTTTTTTGGATAACAGTGGTTTGCTGCATGTGGCAAATCTCTCTACAAGGCCATCATATAGAACATATCTAAAGATTATTGTCAGTTAATCCATGTGGTATATGTCTGGAGTAAAATCAACAGACACTGAGCAATGCTTGGATGTTTTGGTTTTTTAAATAACAGTGGTTTGCTGCATGTGGCAAATCTCTCTACAAGGCCATCATATAGAACATATCTAAAGATTATT
>NW_013670108.1:51913-68027 GCF_000517525.1 Limulus polyphemus | reverse complement strand
CCTTGTACAGCAACATTGCTGTGTGATATCTAACTGTCCTTGTACAGCAACATTATTGTATAGTACCCAACTATTCTTATACAACAACATCACTGTGTGGTACCCAACTGTTTTTGTACAGCAATGTTACAGTGTGGTACCCAGCTGTTCTTGTACAGCAATGTTACAGTGTTGTACCCAAATATTCTTGCATAGCAACATCACCATTTTGTACCCAGCTGTATGGTCCCAACCATTCTTGCACAGCAATATTGCTTAGTGGTACCCAGCTATTCTTGTTCAGCAATGTTACAGTGTGGTACCCAGCTGTTCTTGTACAGCAACGTTACAGTGTTATACCCAAATATTCTTGCATAGCAACATCACCATTTTGTACCCAGCTGTATGGTCCCAACCATTCTTGTACAGCAATATTGCTTAGTGGTACCCAAATATTCTTGTTCATCAACATTATTGTGTGGTATCCTGCTGTTATTGTACAGCAGCATTGCTGTATGGTATCCAACTGTTCTTGTACAGCAACATTGCTGTATGATATCTAACTGCCCTTGTACAGCAATATTACTGTATAGTACCCAACTCTACTTGTATAACAATATTATAGTATTCTTAAATACCAAAGACATTTATCCATAGTAGACTTCTTGTCATAGTAAAAAAGAAATTTCCTTTTTTTTAGGGAATGTTTTCTAAGGTTGATTTCCCATGACAATGAGCCTGTGTTTGTAAAATGCAAAACTTATCTTTCTATACATTCATTACATTGTTAGTTTTGAACAATCTAACCTGAAAGTGTTTAAAAAATGTCAACAAGCATTTTGTTTTTCAGTTTGTGATAGAATTATTAACTAAATCTCTCTTCATAGGTTACCCCCTATCATTTAGAGCTTAGTTTATCTATAACAAAGCAACCCTCCTTCTTTTTTAATTTACTTGGTCTTTAGAAGAAATTATAAATCTTGTGTTAAATCATCACACTTCATTTAATCTAGAATTGATAACATAATAAATTCATTAACATTGTAAAAAAAAGAATTGGTGGATACAGAAAGTGTTTTTAAAAATGGCAATAAGCAAGTACATCAAGGATATGTTCATAAAGAAAATGCACAGAATGATTTACCCTGTGGTGGTTAGGAAAAGTTTGTATTATGTACTAGTTAGTTTGGTGGTTAACTGATGTGTTACAACAGCGGAAGTCACATGACGCTAGTAACACATCATATTCTCGAAGGTTCCTGAAGCCTCGAGTGTTTACTAGATGTACGGTATTCTTGTATATAATACAGCCAAGAAGTGACGGCAACAATGTAATTGAACTGCAGACAGAGAGAGACTGACAATTGAGTCAAGCATGTGAGTCGTTCGTTGTGAATTATAGCGTTTGTTATAGCGTGACCGTGGAAATTAAGTGAATTTCGAAGTTGTATTGAGAAAGAATAAACTAGTTTTATTTAAGAAAAAACTTGTATCACTAAAGTTTCATCGGAAAGAAATTATACGGGAAATTAACTAACGACCAGAGACATAACAGATGTTAAATTTTTTAGTGTTTAAAATAAAATGTCTGTTCTAATTTACATAATCTGTAGTCAGACAAGTACCTTTTTAAACCACATATTGTTAGCTATAGTTTTATATTTTATAATTAGTATGGTCATTTATAACAATACAAAATTTGTTTGTAAGTAGTTCTAAAATTGATATTAGAATGCTTATTGAGATTATATTGAGTTTGAAGTTGGCTAACCTTCTGTCTGCATAAAGAGCCATAATGATTGTAGGAGATTAAAAGGATTTTTATGTACAAATAATGCTGTGCATTGTCCTTGAAAAATGCTCGTATTTACATTCAAGTTAAAAAAAAATATGATCCCAAATACTTCAAAAAAAGCATATACCAGCAAACATTTGAGAGATTTTTAAGCATGTTTTTAGTTTTGATTTTATTTCCTCTGTGTGTTTTTTGATACAGGCATTACCAAACAACAGAAACAAGATGAAGGCACATTTAATACTAGAAGATGGATCTGTTTTCAGTGGAACAATTTTTGGGAAGGAATGTTCAGTATCTGGAGAAGTGGGTAAGTGGTAGCAAAATACGTGGAGAGTTATGTGAACTAATGAAACATTATAAGTAATCATTATCATTTTTCAGCATGATGTGGATAAATACATGGAGAATTATGTGAACTAATGAAACATTACAAGTAATCATTATCATTTTCCAGCATGATGTGGATAAATACATGGAGAGTTATGTGAACTAGTGAAACATTACAAGTAATCATTATCATTTTCCAGCATGATGTGGATTTTGAAAAATGTTTTGAAGATTTTGAGGCAGAAGTATAGCAGCTTGATAAAGAATAACTTCTAGTTTGTACATATTTGCTCAAAAATGTTTACAGAACAATATTACATTTATTACACGAAAAACTAAACATATCATTAAAGTAGTCTAAATATTATTATGCAATAAATTTTACATTTTTGAATTGAAATGAATTTCAGGCATTTGCTTACCTCTGAAATACTCTTTTTGAGTTGTTCTCTCTCTCTTTATAAATGACCTTGTGACTTTTGGTTCTGATTGTCCTTGATTCAGTAAAACTTAACTAATATTCTCCATGAATCTGTTGTTACGAAATAAAGGCAGTCACACCCTTAGTTCATTTTTATTAAATCAGGCACCTGATGATATGTGAAGTGAAATTCAAATGATTGGTCATTTGGTTTGTGCCCGAAAGTGAGTATTTGGTAGGGATGACTTTTAATTTTTATAATTCATAATTTTTGGGAGGTATAAAGTTACCATTATTTCCTTCTTTAGATGGAGTTGTCTGTTATCACATCACTTATTCTACACACACACACATTAATAATGCAAATTTACAGTAATTTCTGATAATTGTGCCTAACTTTGCCATTTTGTCATTCAGAACCCACTGGATGCTTGATGAGGTGGATTTTAAGACTGCAAGATTTTGAGTTTACAGTTGTACATAAACCTGTAAAGCTAAATTGTGTACCAGATGCCTTATCTTGAATCCTGTTGAATGTGATAATACTGAAAATAGCCTTGATGATCTTTAGATAGCTGTATTATTTTACAGCAATATTAGAAAACAACTATTGTTATTTTTTAAGATAAAGCTCATACTTGAACCATACAACTGGCTGATCCAATAATTGGTCCAATGCTAAAGGGAATAGAAAATAAATCCTGCAGGGTAATGGATCTTCCGTAATATATAAACCACAAGAGGATGTTCTGTATGATGTCAGTCTAGAAACAAATAGATTGTACCGTACTCAAATGCATTTGAAATTATATGTTCTTGAATATTTATGAGCAACAGTAATGAATTGTTACTGTGATCATTCACTAGCTGTCCATCTTGGAATAGTTAAGACTATTTTTCATATACAACAGTTTTCTGGCCTTGAAGTCAACAGGATATAAAACATTGTTTACTGTTACCCTGTGTGCCAGACTGCTAAACCATCTCAACAATTTACTGATAGTTTTATGATGCCTTATGTTCTAAAATATCCATTGCAGTTTCTTTGATTTTGTTGGTCCATTACCACACACTACAGAATGATACTAATACATCTGTGTATTTGTTGATTATTTTACCAAATAGACAGAGGTGTTCCCTGGCAGAGATGATACGGCTAAAACCATTGCACTGTTATTGGTCTGCTGTTCAACACAGTATACCTACCAATTTAATAACAGATAGAGGAATGTAGTTTGTAAGTTGATCTGTTCACATTGGGTTTAACATACAAGCTTAAAGCTGCTTACCATCCACAGACCAATCTCTCTAAAAGGGTTAATCATAATTAGAAATAATAGTAAAATTTTTTTGTTCAATCCAAACACAATAAATGTAATGAATATTTACCACATTTAACATTTGCGTGGAGAAGTGCTTCTCATGTGAATCCCCTAGATTTTAAATTTATAGGAGAGATTTCAAGTTTTATCTTGAGTTTTGGTGCCTTGATGCTGTGGAGGAACATTCTGATGCTGCACATATGATTCAGTGTTATAAGACTTCATTACTAAAACTTTTTAAGACTATTATTTTATCTAACATACAAACAACAGAAAAAATATTATGATGATTCAGTTACTTTGGTAGTTAAAGATCTGGTTTGTGTTCATTTTCCCTTCCTTGGATTACCTAGTTTTCCCACACTCTCCAGATATCATGATACATGCTGATCAGTTTACAGCACATTTAAGTTCTGGGGTCAACATGCCTTGACCACCCCTATACCTACAAACTTGACTCCTCTGTTGTTGGAATCTCCTGGGTAGGGATGCACATTTAGCTCATGTGCTCCTACCCATGTTTTATTTGCAGGACCTTTATATGGCTCCATTTTTATGCCGGTTGGTCTTTGGAGATGTTCCTGACTCATTGGAGTTGGGGGGTAGGGGCTGTTAATCAGCACTCCTCCTTTTTCATCAGTAATCTCTCATCTTTTGCAATTTTCTTTTCTACTGTTTCTGTATCCCAACCCATTCCTTCTGCCTTTTTGCCTGTTTCTCTTTTTCTGAGTTTCAGCAGCTAGCCATCAAATTGCTTAGTGTCAGTTCTCCTGCCATCAATGGTACTGGTGACTATATCATAGATTCTGGTCAGAGCATGTTTGGCCAGGTTTGTGCACCTAAGGAGCAATTTTACTTTGAATAATTGGGAGCTTCAAGTGCTATCTGAAGGATTTTCCTTTTGTTTTTCAACTCCACCTCATCCCCCACATACCATTCCCTTCCTTCATTCTCGGGATCCAGTTTCCTACCAGCATCTTTCAATGGTTTGGGCTCTTTTTCTGCAGGAATCTATTGAACCCATCAGTCACTCTTTTCTGGGATTCTAATCCCTGATGTTTGTAGTTCCCAAGAAGACTGGGGACTGGCACCCTGTGATAGATTATTCCATTTTCAACCATTTCAGTGACATTTACTGTTTCACCATGAGCTCCTTTCTCACTCTTCAGTGAATATTTACCCTGGGTTTTTGGATGACAAAGATGGACATTTTTCTCACCCATTTTTTCCTCATGATCCAGAGATAGTGAGAAAGTTTCCTATAGCAAAAATTAAGTTGGACATTCCATTCTATGTGGAAGACCTTGAGGCCATGTGTATGAAGGCACACATCTGTATCTTGGTGATTGCCAGTACACCAGGCAGTAGAAGTTTGGAGGAACCAAACAGAAAGGAGATTAAATGAGGCATCTGCAGTCACCACAAGAGCTAAGAAAAGCAAGCAAGACATCAAGCCCCTGCAAGTCTTGAAAGGTGACATCCCGAATCTAGGTCTATGGTAACTGAAGGAATGACAGAAAACCCTTCACTGCAGAAACTTTGGAACAGTGTGTGGGAGAATGTTAAACACAAGACAAAGGGAAAGGAACTTACAGAATAGAGGACTGGATGGGAGTGCTGTATCAGATCTATCAAGGCAGTTTTACAGGGGGAGTTAGACAGATCATAATATCAACAGAATACTGGACTCAAGTGATGAAATTGGCTCATGAGTCGATTTTGGGGGAACACTTAGGAGTGAAGAAGATGACAGACAGAATCACCAGCTACTTTCTTTGGCTGGGAGTCGTTGGAAATGTGACCAGAATCTGCAGGTCATGTGACATCTGCCAAAGGACAGTACCTAGAGGGAAAGTATCCAAGGTGTCACTGGATGAGATGCTTCTTATAGAAGAGCAATTCAGCAGAGGAGCTGTGGATTTGATCAGACCACTAGAACCTGTATCCAACAAGGGCAACCAGTACATGCAGACAGTAGTCAACTGTGGGACATGTTACCTAGAAACCGTAGCATTGTCAAAGATAGAGATAGAGGGAGTAGCAGAAGCCCTCCTGGAAGTGTTCTACAGAGTAGGCTTTCCAAAAGAAGTCTTGAGTGAGAGAGAGATCCTCAGAATTGTTGCAAGTGGTGTGCAGACTCATCAACATTCGGCAGCTCCTTACCACCCTGTACAACCCTAAATGTAATGGACTTTGTGAGAGAGTCAAGGGAGTCTTAAAGAGCATGCTGGAGAAGATGTACCCGGAAAGACAATTGACTGAGACAGGTACCTGCAGGCAGTATTATTTGTTTACCTAGAAGTCCCACAAGTGAGTACAGGATTTTCACCTTTTGATTTACTGTACTGAAGAACAATATGAGGTCTGATGCAGATATTAAAAGAACTGTGGACAGGAGAAGAAGATTCAGAAATGAGGAATACATACCAATACATGTTTGACCTCAAAAGAGACCTGTCAACTTACTCAAGAAAGCTTTTATGCAGCTCAAGGCAGTCAGAAGCACTTCTAGGACAAGACCAAGGATCGATGTTTCAAGGTCAAACAGAAGGTCTCGGTTCTGCTACCCACAGACATCAACAAACTCACTTGCAGTGGAAAAGACCTTTGAAGTGGTCAACAGAATGGACTATAAAGTGAAAGTGGATGGGAAGACCAAAATCTACCACACAACTCTGTTGAAGAAGTACTTTGATAGGGAAGAAGACCTAATATGTGCAGCTGTTGAGGCCACCAAGGGGACTACAAATGCTGGTGTAGACTGAATGAGCAGACTTTGTGTATGAACTGAAATCAGTCTTTGTATATAGTATAAAAAAATGTTTTAAATATTTTTCTTGAAGAGGGTTTCATGTGAGTGTTATGATTTAGTTTATATAGCATGAGTGTTCATTTTAGTTATTTTAGAAGCAATAGTTTATCACACATTTGTGTATGTACCTTTCAAGAAACATAAGTTGTGTAGTTCAACAGTTATGAATTGGTGGTGTCTTTGTTTTAATTGATTATCATTGTATCGTGATATCTAGTGGTGCGTAGAACGATCCAGACCTGTGTCAGGGTATAATATATAGTTTGAGAAATAAATCTTATTCCTGTAGTAGTTATAATTTGGTATAACATGAAAGATATTTTTATGTTTTAATGGGTAAAAGGGCTTTTAATCTAATACAAGCAACATCTCATGTGTATTACTTGTATATTATAAACAATTGGAAGTTACTTATGAGAATTTCTTACTTATATTTCTCTTCTAATCTTTATGAACAGTGTTTCAAACAGGAATGGTGGGCTATGTTGAATCTCTGACAGACCCCTCTTATCATGCCCAGATACTTGTACTCACCTATCCACTCATAGGTAACTATGGTGTACCTGCAAACACTAATGATGAAAATGGAATTTCCAAAGTGTTTGAGTCACACCAAATCTGGCCAAGTGGTTTGATAATAGGACAACTGAGTGAAAGGTACAGTCACTGGAACAGCTCTCAGTCTTTGTCTGATTGGTTGGAAGCTAATGGAATACCAGGAATACAAGGTAAGTTTTATTTTTATAAACTTTCCACACTGTCACAGAATATTCTTACTAAAATATTTATGTGTAGAAACTGGTTTAAAATATTTGGAAATATCACCACTGCAAAGATTTGATTTGGAATCTAAACTTTTTGATTAAAAAACTTCATAAAATTATTATGTTACATTATTATTTTTATTATTTTGAACCATGATAGTGCTTCATAAGAGTGATAATAAGGAATTACACGAAACTCTAATATAACATTCAGGCAAAAAGTACCTTAAATACTAAAGATTTAGTTCAAATAACATTTTAAAACATTTGATATGGATTGCTAATATTGTACACATATAAAAATGCACAAAAAACCATGCATGTTAGACTTTGCAAGGAAAAAAAATATGTTCAAAATGGACCATTGTAATTCTTCTTTTCATTATTATTCTCTTGCCAGCTTACAACAAAAAATTGACTTGGTATATTGCACCCAAACCGAATAGGGTTCTGTGAAGGTCATAGGGGTATTGAAAAGTTGATTTGTTTCTTCTATATTTTACATAAGCTAAAAACATCATAATTCTAGTGTAAACAATGTTATCACTAACTTATGAAGTTAGCTTTCTTACAAATATCTGGTGTTACTTTAAAGTTTAAGTAACAGGGTGAAACAGGAATTACCAGCCAATAATAGAAGAGCATTACATGACTGTAACATGTAGATACCCAATGCTTTGTATATATTATACAGTCTGTTTCTTTATGGAACCAACCCCTATATTATGTATTAAGTAAAGGAGTAAAGAAAAAAACAATACTAATAATATTAAATGTTATTACACACAATCATAGAATAATTAACTTAAAAGACAAAGATTTATTTAAAGTGATGTTTTAGACATCATTGTTTCATTTGTAAAATTTTCCATTGGTAAAATTTTATATGCACTTAGTGAGTGTTGTGTCTTAGTCTGGGAATATATTTTCCCATTACTATGTATTATATATAGATAATTTAGTTACACAGAAACTATAAATACTCATTATATTCTCAAACAAATCTCCATGACAATCTCCAGCTGCAGCTTAACATTTTACATCTCACACTAATGTGATCAAATAGTCAATAGCTACAGTAAATCATCATGAACCGTATCAGCTAGCGACTAGCTATGTTTATCATTACAATGTATAAAGTTAGCTACCATATCAAGTAACCCTTTGCCCATAGTTGAGCATAAAAAAAGCTAGGAACCAAGATAAATAAAGAATTGGGAAATTAAAAATCTGCAATTAGGAACCATAAAAAATTAAGGAAACAAGGTTGGTGATACAACATTATTTATTCAAAATACAAACCCATATTTTAGCTCCATACTGTTACCTAGAATTACATGGATTTGAAATAGGGATTTGCAGTTTGAGTAAATAATGTGTACAGTATCTAAATTTTGCTTACTTTTTTTTTACAATCCCTATTTCCGGGATTTTAAATTCTCAATTTTTTATTTATCTTGTATTATGACTTACTTGAGTTCCTAAAAGCTATCTTATATTGTTATTATTATTATTATTACTGGTTTCTTGAAACAAAAATAATTTTATAAATATTTTTTCATAGGTATTGACACAAGAGAATTGACAAAGAAAATACGAGAAAAAGGGACAATGCTAGGAAAGGTGGGTAATTAGACAATCACAATTAATGTGTATTAGTTTTTAATCCAGGCTAATATACAAACTGTTTTTGGTACTGTTAAGTAACTTAAGTTGGAGTTAATAGTTTTTCTAATTATTTTAACTTTTGTATTTACCAGTGTTGTTACATCTTTTTCAAAGCCTTATTACTGTGAGCTTTTATGAATCATATCACACATATACATTTTGGCTACTATAAATGGTTTAGATTTATTTACTACTTCTGGTTTCCCACTTAGTGCATGGTGTGAACTGACAGGAGTTAGATAAAGTTGGGTTACTTCTGTTAAACACACCTCATATTATGTTTAGTGTATTATTTTTCTTTTTATTACATTTAAATTACTATTTATTGTACATTTCCATTATTCATTTAATTTGTTATTTATTATTTTTATTATCTTCATAATCTTTTGTTTTTTTCTGCACTATCTTGCTAACCAGTTCTGTATCCAAACTAATGCATATTGCAGTAATTAACCTCAGATGTCAAGCTACGCTTAAAGTAAAGATAGATGGGGTGAATATAAAATGCATTTGTATATAGCATTTTCCAATGAACTCCTTTGTTGGTTTACAACTAGGGGGTTTCCTGATGATTGGCCTACTGTGGCTCGTATGGTGGAATTTCTCTCCTGGCTCATTGACCATGGGTCAGTGGTCTCCTTATTTTCGGCTATTGGGTGGACTTATCACATACCTTTTATTTTTTCCAATACCGTAGAATTTTTACTTCCCTGTCCTTACCATGCTCATGTATTCCTTCTGGATATATTGGCTCTCAGGGGACCTACCTTTCCAGATTGGGATGTTAATGTGGTCCTCCATTCCCTTACTTTACCACTGTTTGAACCACTTTCCTCGTGTTCCTTGTTTAACCTTGCCTGTAAAACTTCTTCTCTTAGCCTATAGATGTTGATGATCTGATTTGTTTACAATGTACCCTTTATCACCCTACCTGTCTTTTCCTTTATCCAGATTGTTCCTTTCTACCAAAGACCTCTGCAGCTTGGGAGGGTGGTTACTCCTTTTCTCCTATTTCTTTTCCTTCCATTTCCCAACTTTACCCTTAACTGGATCTGGATAGACTTCTGTGCCCTGTCAGGGCTCTTTGTTGTTATATTGCTCATACTGCTTCCTTCCGGGGTACACGTTCCTGACTCTTTATTCCCAGGCAATCCTACTCCCTTCGTGATCTTTCACTGTCTACCCTTACCAATTGGGTCCATCTTTTGGTTCGATTGGCCTATTCCTCACTTTATCCCTTGCTTCTCATCTTTCTCATCCGATGGAGGAGATTCTGCATTCCAGCATCTGGACCATACCCAGTACATTCAACTTCAATATCTCCATCATATTGCGGTTTTCTCTTTGTTGGGATTTCATCTTCCACCTATGGCCATTCTTAAAAATTTGGTGTAACTCTTAACTGATAAGTTTTTATTCATACTTTCTTTTAGATGCCTTTCTCTATTTCTTTATCTCACTCAGTGGGGAGTAGTGCTTGACCAGATTTTCCTTAGCTTGAAAACTGCACTGTCCAGCCATGTTGACATGCGCTAATCGAGTGAGTGAAGGTAAGTACTGTATTGGAAGTTATAATTTTTCTATATTGAAAATGTATTTCTGATAGGTACTTAACTCCACTCATACTTCCCACCCTTCCTCCTCACATTTCTCCGGTGCTGACATTTTCTGCCAAATTTCGAAGTGGTTTCGGTAGAGGAGTGTATAGAGAGTCACATGCATCATGTGAGCACGTCATACTGCTATTGGTGTGGAGGTGACGTATGATGATTTGCATAAGAGACATGGTAGAATCTTGTAGTTCCAATAATGGGGAGTGGAAGGCTTGTGGCATGCATAAGGAGAAAGTTTGCATATAGAGAGCAGCACTGAATGAGAATAGCTAATCTTGTGAGCGGAGGTAAGTACCTATCGGAAATATATTTTCAGTATAGGAAAATTATAACATACCAAGAGGCAGGAGGGTGTGATTATATCTATAATGCTTGCTGCCTCTGTTGCTTGGAGTAAGAGTGACTTCCATCTAGCTACACAGCCATTATGGTAAATAGTATTACTAAAAGCAAGTGTACGACTGATGAAAAATTGCATTCTACTTATTATTAGTAAGAATGTAAGACCAGTATATTAAAGTAATTATATTCATTATTCTTTTGCCTCAGAGAGACCATTAACAGCATCAGAAGACTTATTTTGATTCAGTTTCTGATGATACTTTTAGTTTCAGAGCAAGTGTAAGTAAAGAATGTCTAATTTTGATAAATTGTTAGCAATAAATTAAACAATGAATAAACAGAATGCACTTGTTTTCAAAATAATATATATATATTCAGAACAAGTTAATGTACGTACAGTAAATTCTTCAACACTATAGATATTATGGGCAAATCATAAACACTACTTATACATAGTTCTCTTCTTCCTGACAAAAGTCCACTTAGGCCTATTCAATTACTTTAGAATTTCAGTTGACAAGTCAAACTGTCTTCTCTATTTCTATCGTACTAGTAATCTGTGGGTGATTCACTTACAGTTGTGGCACAAGTTACCGTAATCGTTTGGTCTTCTTTCGTCTGAAGATCCTCTTCTCCTTTTGTCAAAGTGTACTCAGGCTGATTAAATTACTTTAGAACCACGTTTTGACAGAATAAAATTATTTTTCTTATCTTCTTTTCTACTGTTAGTTTCACTCTTAACATATTAAACATTAGGCCTATCACTTCTATGCCAGCTTTATTCTCTTTCGCTATTATCTGTTTGCTTCTGTCTGCTATTCGCGCTCATCTCACGCTATTTATATTTTTATCACTGCCTTCTATATTCTCAAAGTCAATGTATTGTATGTGATGTTCAATATTCTCAACATCAATGAATTATCCTTTACTGGACATCAGCTTAGTGTTCATGTAACTCTGCTGTTGGGCTTATATGTTGATGATGTTTGCATCTTCACAAACTACAATTGAGCCTGCATTTTGATGATGTTCACAATGGGAATGCAAGACAACTAAAATACATGAAAATAAGTTATTATATAAGTTGTCTTACCTTCCCATAGTATAGTTATAAGTTATATTTTTTGAATGTTGTAATATAGATGTTAACTAGAGGGTGCATCATATTAAGATCGAGTTAGACTTAGGATATTTGGAAATATTAATGAATAAGAGGCTTTACAGAGTATATAAAACAAGGATTAGATTATAAGAATGAGTAAGCTGGTTCACTGACTAAGTAAGCTTGCAATGAAACAGTGAAGCATTAAGAAGATAAATTGTTTTCTAGCCATAAGAGTGAATAAGGCAGTGTGTTTACGTTTTTGAAACTGTATTAACTATTGCGCATAATGAGTTATTTTGTACAAATTAATTGATTTTTACAGTGGTTTACTGCTGACAGTGTGGCTGTAAATGTAGGTCTACAACAAGTTACAAAGTGTACAAGCCTGTAAAGAAATGCGAAGGAGGAAGTAAAACTAATTTATTATTACATTAACTAAATGTTGAATTATTTTCGCCAGGTAATTTAAAAAGAACCCACCAATCAAAGAACAATGTTACAATAATGATATCAAGAGTGGCTTCCTGGTCTTCTTTTGTTTTTCTTTCTCTTTCTTCCTGATCTTGTCTTAATAATTTTATCAACTCAAGTAACTCTTCACTCTCATTCTTTGAACTCATAGTCATCATCTTCAAAAGTTCAATCAAAGTTCTATTATATAATATCCCCCCAAAAAAGAATGAGACATAAAATTAGAAGAAAGACTAGGAAGAATAAGACAAAATTTTAAGAATATCAAGAAGAAAAAGCCAGAAGAAAGAAATAGAAAATAAAAAAAAAGACCAGTAAGAGTGGCATAGAAAATTAGAAGAATGTGATAGGAATTTAAGGGAGGATTAAAAGAAAGAGACCAACTACTTAGAAAAGAATTAAGATAAAAAATAAATGTGATTGAATACAAGATCAAGGAAACTATAGGATACTTACAGAAAGATTACAATAATAAGAATTAAGAAATATGGAAAGGCTATAATGACAAGATTGAAGAAGTACAAAAGGACATCAAGAAAGCCAAAAGCAAAGTACAAAAGGACATTGACAAAGTCAAAAGTGTAGTCAAGAAAGACATCAAAGAGGTAGGAAAGAGGATCATTAAAGTAGAAAAGAATATCAGTAACAGGATAAAACGTCTCGAAAATGAATTGTTAAATGCAAAGATTAAACCAGTCACACCTCTTCTTGCATTGGCTTAGGAGTTCCAGCTTGAGATGTCATCTGCTACAAATTATGTAAGAGGAGAATTTATTTGGTGTACACCTGCTATAACTACTACTATTGTGCCTTCCTGAATTATTCTAGCCATGAAATTACCCAATCTAGTTCTCCAGTTTAGTTGGTCAATTCAACATTGGCCAATAGAAAAACGAAATGACTATGATGGGAAGTTACCATGGGAGGTATACCATGCTCTATTTCAAATAATTTCCAAAATGAACAGGTGGAATAGTGAGCAATGAATATCCATCTTACTGCCCATCTAAAAGAACAACATAAAGTAACCTTCCAGCTGAGAACCATAACAACTATCAGGCATTTGTAGCTACTTAACCCTTTATTATCCATAGAAGGGTTTTTACGTTTACTGTTCTAGGCATAAATATATGGATGGAGATGATGTCTATCAGATGGAGATGATAAAGGGTTAATCTAACAAGTTTGAGATGTTGCACCAGAAAGAAGCATCCACAGCAAAGTTCCAGAACAGGGTATATAGGAAAGAAGAGACTTTAGCCAAACATACAAAAGATTTGGAAAGGCTTGCCCAATTATCGTACGCAGATGCTCTTCATAAAATAATGGATTTGTTGGCATGTGACCAACTTATAGATGCCATAATAGATGAGGATATGAGAATTAGACTAAAGCAAAGTAAATTTATGTCTTTAAAGGAAACTCTGCAGTTGGTGATGGAACTTGAATCCATCAAAATTGCAGATAAACTATTAATGACACGATCTAGAAGTTACAGGGAATATTAGATTCTGTAGTATTGAAATAATTTCCTCCAGTAAATATGTAGAAGAACTGAATATATTAGTTAGACACCTTGTTAAACAGAACAGAATTAATAAACCACTGGACAACAGATGTTTCAAGTGTATCCTGAAAGGACATATTGATAGGAATTGCAGCCAAAAGCCTGTATGAAATAAGAGCTCCTCTCAAGGGATACCAGAGAGAAGTAACTGTTGTAGGTATGGATAACCTGGCCATTACAGCCGAGACTAAGTGCTCCTCTCAAGGGATACCAGAAAGATGTAACTGTTGTAGGTATGGGTAACCTGGCCATTACAGCCGAGACTAAGTGCTCCTCTCAAGGGATACCAGAAAGATGTAACTGTTGTAGGTATGGGTAACCTGGCCATTACAGCCGAGACTAAGAAATCAACAGCTACTATTAAGCCAAAGAGATCAAAGGAACAAAAACTAACAAAACATCAAGAAAACAGGAATTAGTTGGATTTATGAGGCAGTTCAGCTATGATGAAACAAAAGGTAGTTATGTTGCAAGTCCTCATAAAACTGAATATCTTGAAGGTGATGTGGTATGGATGGACAGTTCTTGTTGTGAGATAAGAAAAATTCCAAAATTAAGTAGGTGTTTGGAGGCTAGGTAATCTAAGCCAAAGGTCATCCACCGGGATCATCTTTTGAAGTATATCTGTTAGAGAATGGTAAATTCAGTAACTTCAGACAAAATCTTATTAGTAGAAACGCAACCTGCTGAGGACCCAGGAGTTCCTGTTGAGACTACTTTCTGAGGATCAACAAGGATGGAGTCACCTATATAGGGAGAGAGCTCTCTCATCCTAGCAAAAGGACAGCTTTCAACAACAAAGGGCAAGACACTGTTCCATCTTTTTATACCTTGGACCTGGGAAAATAAAATTATAAAAAAACTTGGTGAATGGAGAGTTTAGTGTAGTGTTATATTTTTGTATTAAGATTATTCAAGGGATTTAAAAATCTAGGAATGGGGTTAGTGTTATAAGCTATATTTTTAATGTTTTCATTTAGATAATAGTTAGAATGCATATCATGTTATGATCGCATTAGTCCTAGAATATTCAAGAATAATAATTATTGAGAGGCTTTGCAAAATATCTAGAACAAGGATTATAAGTACAGGTGAGTCAAACAATTGGTTAAGTAAGCTTGCAATGAAACATCAAGAAGAAAGAGAGTTGTTTTATAACTGGTTGAGTGAATCAGTCAGTGTGTTTACATTTTTAGATTTGCACATACAGGAACTTTGTACAAGGAGGTTAAATTTGACATTGCTGCAGTGCTGATAACTTAATGTAGACCTACAATAAGTTACAAAGTGTACAAACCTGTAAAGAAATGTTAAGGAGGAAGTAAAATTAAGTTGTAGTTATGTGGACTGGATTTTGAATTATTTTCACCAAATAATTTAAAAGAACCCACCAACGAAAGAACAATTTTACAATAATGTGTATACTTCTTTTTTTATAAGTGTATTCATTAGTATCATATGAAAACTCATTGTTGAAGCATATTGGTTAACAAGACAGATTTTTAAATTTTACAACAAATCCTGCTTTTAATGGCTTTTAGAAACGATATATTTCTAGAGTCAATAACTAGTTGATATTGTAAAGTTTCATTATCAAGCTGTTTATTGTAAACCATTGTCAACTTTTTTTCTTTAAATCAAAAGCATAAAAGTAGTATAAGAGTCGATTAAATAATAAAAAAAAAAATTCTCCTTGTTTTAACTTATTACTGTATTTTGAATGTGATTTTGTTAAATGATTTTGTATACTTTTAGATGGTTCTTGAAGGAACTGATCCAGCATCCATCCCTTGTGATTTTGTATACTTTTAGATGGTTCTTGAAGTAACTGATCCAGCATCCATTTCTTGTGATTTTGTTAAATGATTTTGTATACTTTTAGATGGTTCTTGAAGGAACTGATCCAGCATCCATCCCTTGTGATT
>NW_013670108.1:34553-51351 GCF_000517525.1 Limulus polyphemus | reverse complement strand
AACTGATCCAGCATCCATTTCTTGTGATTTTGTTAAATGATTTTGTATACTTTTAGATGGTTCTTGAAGGAACTGATCCAGCATCCATCCCTTGTGATTTTGTATACTTTTAGATGGTTCTTGAAGTAACTGATCCAGCATCCATTCCTTGTGATTTTGTTAAATGATTTTGTATACTTTTAGATAATTCTTGAAGGAACTGATCCAGCATCCATTCCTTGTGATTTTGTTAAATGATTTTGTATACTTTTAGATGGTTCTTGAAGGAACTGATCCAGCATCCATTCCTTGTGATTTTGTTAAATGATTTTGTATACTTTTAGATGGTTCTTAAAGGAACTGATCCAGCATCCATTTCTTGTGATTTTGTTAAATGATTTTGTATACTTTTAGATAATTCTTGAAGGAACTGATCCAGCATCCATTCCTTTTAATGATTCAAACATGAGAAATCTTGTTCAAGAAGTGTCAATTAAGGTGAGCAAAATACACCTCAAAATTAATGTAAAATCTGTACAATATTTAATGTAAACAAAAAAATTGGTTGTTTAATTGGTTGGTACCAAAGTTAATGCCTATAACGTAAATTACCAGCTGTACTTTTTAACTCATTATACATGTGTGGTACTCCAAGGTGCACTTCACTAACAGGTAAGTATTAAGTATCACAGTACTGGAAGTTTTATGGAAATAACTGCAGGAAAATAAAATTAAAACAACAAGAAAGAAAAGTTGAATGCAAGTGTAAAATAGTTGAAAGTGTTGAATGCAATCTTTATTGATAGTAATTGTTGAATATTTAGATTTAACACTTCATCTGACCATCTTCTATAATTCTGATTGAAGCCAGTCATTTATTTGCTCCACCCCTTTACTTGGATATTATCCACACTCCAGGGGAGTTTCAATATAGAAGTATGGTCAAGAAAGTATACACCGTTTTTGAATGATCATCGTGGTATGTAACAATGACTTGGGGTGATAATTCAAACACGTCTGTGACTACCTACTTTTTAAAAAGATGTGACTAAATGTAGTACACCTCCATTAATATTTTTAAAAAATCTTAAATATATCTGAAAAAGATATGTTAATTCTAGTTATGGAAGGATAAAATATGTCTGTTTCCAACTGTTACAATACCCCAACCATATTTGATCTATAAAAATCAACATTAAAGGCCAAAGTTAAGTGTGCCTAAAAATTGTAATCATGACTTCTGTAATGATCTCCATCACACTTACACAGGGAGGCAAATAAAGAAACCTTATTGGACATAAAGACTTCAACAACCAACTAATTAAAATATAATTTGTAAGTTACAACTGAAAATAGTCATAGTAAACTAAAATAAGGCAAGGTTAAGCTCAAATGAAGACTCAAAAATAGAAATGAGCTCAAATAATAGCAGTAAGACATTTCAAAATAATACCAGATAAACTCAAATTAAGCATGGAGGTAAAACCTAAAAGAAATCCAGATAAAACTAAAATTAATTATAATAAAACACTACTCAAAATATCAGATAAAAATAAGATACAGATGAACTAATTATGTAAGTAGCAGTTACAATTAAGGAATAAAATATACATCTTGTAAACCATACAGAGCAAAACTAAATGCAGATAAAACTAGATGTAAACAAGTACTAATTCCTAAATAACACTATTACCTCTTCTGATACAAAATTAGTGATAAGGAAATTTGATAACAGAATAAATTAAAATCTTAATGGTACACTTACAAAAAACAACTAATCGAAAGAATACAAAAGGTAATATACAGAGTGAATAAAGTAAAACCAAGCAGAGAATATATGAAGAGAAAAAAGGGAAGAACATCAAATGAATATTAGATTTATGCCTATTGCTATTACAATGAAAGTGGCCCGTGTAACTGCAAGGCAGGGTCTGGCATGGCCTGGTGGTTAGGATACTTGACTCGCAAACTGTGATGTGATGTGTTTGAATCCTTGTCACTGAACATCCTTGCTCTTTCAACCACAGGGAAATTATAATGTTATGGTCAATTAAATTTTGTTGGTAAAAGAGTAGCCCGAGAGTTGGCAGTGGGTGGTGTTGACTATCTGCCTTCCCTCTATTCTATCACTACTAAATAAGGTCTCGATTGATATTTGAGTCACTAGAATATTTTGTTCTTGCTTACTGTGCTTTCTATTACCAAATAAGGCTTACCTAATGTATTGGCATAGAAGAAAGTTTCCTTTGTTTTCAAATAAATATAATTTAACACAAAAACCTCTTAACCCTTTTGCCTCGGGTATGTTAAAGTGCACGTTTCACGACGTTTTGGAAGATTATTTCCAAAATTTTATTAAATAACATTTTTACTACTTACATCAATGAAATTACGTAGTTTATAATTTAAATTTTGATATTATATATGTTTTAATTTCTTAATTTAAAAGGAAATGTAAAGACAAAAATGTTAAATATCAATTTTGTGTGTCACATAACATGTCCAGTTGTCTTATTGTTCAGTTGCCATTTTATTATGCCCACCATACAACATGTATAAGTAGCTAACGAATTAGAAACTTGAATTTGAAATATAGGCAAACTAAATATAAAATAAGAACCTCCCTCCTCTATCATTTGGTGAGGTAGCAATATTTTTAGTGAGTCTACTAGAGTGGCTCCTCCCACTGCACCAGTCTTTTGAAAGCTCTTATCTAGTCCCACCTACTACTAATTAGCTACTGCTTATAACCAATAGAAAGAACATTTTCACCCCTACGTAACTCTGACAAATGTTTATAAATAGCTTGAAGGAGAAAATAATAATTTTGCTAAAACCATTGAAGGAATGGGATTTTTTTAACCCACATACACTTTATTTAGAGACCCGACTAAATTAAAGGGATTTTGAGTGTACTAGTACAGTAATTTGATAACTTTTGGGTCTTCAAAAATTCATATTTGAAGCCTAAAAAAATTAGTATCTTCATCCAGAAGAATAAACGAGGCTTACGTCAAGGCTTAGCAAGTTTGATGCACGAGCGCAACATTTCGTAACACTGTTACGTACTCGAAATCTTTGTTTGTCAGTGTATTTCTCATTTACTTTCTAAGTGTGGTGAAAGCGAAAGAGGGTAGTATCATTTATAAGAATGTGCCCAAATAACACCTTCATGTACTTATGCTGCAAAATTCAACACACATCAAATGGGTGACCATAGTACTGAAACACCTGCTATGTAATTGGATAAGCTCAGAACGATATAATAAATGTTTTTACACATTCTAATTGCAATTTTATTACCCAGGGAAATTTCTGTTGAAAGTGTTGTAGGAACTATAAACTGCTATATCCCATATTATGTTCTCGGAGCAAGGGGAATGTGACCTCAGTGAATACGCGTGCGTTTTTGCAATCTAGAGTTTTGTATTATGGTTGTATGTAAACACTGTGTCTTATAACACGGGCGGTGAATTATTGCTTTTTTGTCAGCGGGTTTGTAATTTGTCGGTGACAGTAAAATACATGGGATATGTTTAGTAGTTGAAACTGTCAGGGGAAGAACTTTGAAACTTCATGATCAATAATGAAGAAAAATGAAACAGCTGCTCACTATATTTCTGCTTTTACAATTTTTCTTTTCATTCTACTTCAGTGAGTTGTCTACAGGCTGAAGAATCAAATAATAAATGTAATAACAGGTAAAATATAATGTTTTATTGAAGAAAAAAATGGTATATGTATTTAGGAGGTTTCAGAGGTTGTGCAAATGAAATTCGAGATTTTTGAAACAATGAAAAGTATTTTAAATCTTAAAATGAAAATCACTTTGCACTCAGACTAGTTAAAAAAAAAGAATCGATATTTTCACAGAAAAATGTAAGTAAAAATACTTCATTAAATATCTGATTTTTTGTGTGCAAAAGGCTTCTAATGTTTACTATAAGTCTACAAATTTTGAAAAGATACACTTAAAATATTAAAAGTTATAGTATGAAAATTATAACAAGTACAAAATGGTTATGAGGTCGGTCCTAGGGACCAAGCTCATGTCAAAAGAGTTAAGCAACAAAAAGACTGTTTAAAGAAACTTTACAAAAATTCCAAAATTTATGGTTTGTTCCTGAGTCTTTTAATCTTGCCACTACATTTGGTTCTTCTCTGCATGAGATATGTCTTGTAAATTTCTCACAAAAACTCAAATTACTCCTCACACCACTTTATTAATTCTACATTGATATAGAAGTTTGTAATCTGCTCTGTCAAGCGATATTTAAATTACTGTAGCTACTTTGAAAGCTGAGTTTCATTAGTAGTTGTTCAATCACCTGCTGTACTAATAGAATTCAGTGAAAGAGAAGAAAAATCATGTGATAAACTATACATTGATAATTATGTTCTCAAGAAATAATAGTTTTTTAGCAAATGTAAACCTATGTTTTGGGATAGGCAAAAAAATTAAAACATTGATAAGTGCACTGTTTAGTGATGAGACTTCTGTGCAAAAATGGGAGGTCCGAGACACTACCTCACTTCTGCATACAGAATAGCTTGATTCCTTTGTACATCTGCCTATGAGATTTGCAAGCTGATACTGTATTTTTCGGTTTATAAGACGCACCTTTTTTACCCCAAAATTTGACGTCAAAATCTGCTTACGTCCTATACACCATAGGTATGAATAATAATATATATGTATATATACGATATACACAAGCCATGTGTAAATATATTTAAATAGGCATGCATAGTTTAGTTTAATTGAATGTGTTATTTATAACAATAGTAGTTTTTTTTTCTTTTAAAAACATAACTATTTATAATGCTCCCTAAATAATAAAAAAATAAATTACAGTGAAAGCAATGAAGATTTTGTAGGTTTTGAACCAAACTAAATTACAGTAAACCTTTTTTTGATTTACGGTATTTTCTTATTTTGATGTTTTGAGCTCTTTTGTGTTTAGAACAATATATACTAATTTTTTAATTTTAAAAAATTACAAGTTTAAACAAAGTCGTTTTTAACTGATTTGAATTCTACTAATGCTCAACAGATGGTTTTATTCGCCTAACGACAGGAAAGTTGCAAAAGTCTTTCAAAAGTCTAAATCAAAGTAATCTTCAAAAGTCCAAATCAAAGTTTTCTTCAAAAAGTCCAAATCAAAATTATCTTCAAATGTATAAATATAAGTATTCTTCAAAAGTCCAAATCAAAGTTTTCTTCAAAAGTCTAAATCAAAGTTTTCTTCAAAAGTCTAAATCAAAGTATTCTTCAAAAGTTTAATTCAAAGTATTCTTCAAAAGCTGAATTCAAAGTATTCTTCAAAAGTCTAAATTAAAGTATTCTTAAAAAGCTTAATTCAAAGTATTCTTCAAAACTTAAATCAAAGTATTCTTCAAAACTTAAATCAAAGTATTCTTCAAAAGTCTAAATCAAAGTATTTTTCAGAAACCTAAATCAAAGTATTCTTTAAAAGTCTAAATTAAAGTATTCTTCAAAAGCTTAATTCAAAGTATTCTTCAAAAGTCTAAATCAAATAATTCTTCAAAAGTTTAAACCAAAATATTATTCAAAAGTTTAAATCAAATTTATCACAATCAGTAGCATTTTTGGTGGAAATTCTTGATGATTTAACTGGATCGAGGAGAAATACTCCCTACGGAAAAAATAATCAGGCACACTTTATAACCTAAAAGCTAAACCAAATTATCTATAAAATATCAGCGCAAGTTTAATCATTTAATTAAAGACCAAAAAGAAACCATTATGTAACATTACGTATTATTCTAAATATACAATATTAAGCTTAATACGGCTTCATTAATTTTAAAATAAATAAGGCATAATGATTCAATATATATATACATATAATCGTATCTTTTATTGCAATTAGAAGTGAATAAAAACGTGATGCTCTTCTCAAGGATTATTTTCTAATAACATTTTAGTCAGTGTTCTTCTGCTCTCAACCTTTCCCCAAAAATACAAGCAATCTGTTCTGTTCCCTCTGTGGATTCGCGCGAAGTCATAAAGGTGTAAGCGGCCCTGTATATTGGAAATACGTTTTCTACTCAATAATAAAAAAGAAACTAGACAATTGGGTCAAGGTCTTGGAGGAGTTAACTGGAAACTTCGATTACCTTGTTATCATTATATGTAGATGAGACATTGTTTAAAACAATTATCTATCTAAACAATGTATAGATGTACCGTATTTTTCGGAATATAAGACGCACCCCTTATTTTGAAAACACAGTTTTTTTGGGGGGGGGAAGCTACAGTCGAATTTGAAAGATTTTTATTTAACAAAAATTCAATTTGATATTTTTCCTATTTTTTTTCTTCCCTTTAAATTTGTTTCTTCGTTTGGGATTGCCCATCACATTATAACGCTCCCACGTCGAATTTTGATCCGCGACTCGCAGATTGCGCGTCAAGCCCATAACCGCAAGCCCAGGCCCTTGGTGAAAGAGATTAATAGTTCGATATTAAGAATGATGTTCTTAAGTATTTTTGTAAAAATACTTTTTATAAATTACGTTCAAAGCAATGAGTATTAAGGATCGCGAAATGTGGAACTAGAAATTAAATCTCACTATAATTTCTCACGATAATGAGAAAGTTTCAAACTTAGAATTTCAACAGCATGTTGAAAAGATGGTGGGAGCAGTGAAAGTAGCTATCTTTCCAACTTGAATATTTGCGGGTGCAGTTTATATTGTAAAGAGAGGAAATTACACCTAGGAAGACAAGTAGAAGGAAGGGGTTATGATTACATGTCTGACGTTCGTTCTAAAAACCACGTGTATTTTCGCATATTGACTCTAAGCGCACGTTGATACTTATACTTTTCCAGCGTTTCGTTTCTTGTTAAACATAAAGCTACACAATAGACTCTCTTTGTTCTGCCTACCATGAGTATCGAAGACAGATTTTTGAACGTGATAAGCCTTCGGACTTGCTGCTGAGCCACTGAGTGGGCTAATTTGTATAAAGGAACAATAGTTTTTTGGATAAATGTCCTTGCCTATGTACTATAAGTATCTGTTTGATCTAAAAAAAATTGTGTTTTTTTAAATAAATAATAACAGCCTACGTATAAAAGAGACATCGTGAAGTTATGCGCCTCGTTATGCAGTAAATACTGTGATACAAAAAACATGTTTCATTAAAATTTTCACTTAAGGACAATAAGAA
This sequence comes from Limulus polyphemus, assembly GCF_000517525.1. Taxonomy (NCBI): domain Eukaryota; kingdom Metazoa; phylum Arthropoda; class Merostomata; order Xiphosura; family Limulidae; genus Limulus; species Limulus polyphemus. Next base: position 44,174 of record NW_013670108.1, on the reverse strand, counting down.
TGGAACAATACCCCAGTTTCATAATTTTGAATGTTTTAACGTAACGTGAATTTCTTTTTCGAATTACTGTTTTCTCCTTCTAAACATAACAACTATCATAAACACTTTTTTTTTGGTCATTTTAAAATACTTTTAACTCCTAATACTCGTATTTTTTTTTACTTACATTCTAATTCTTTTATTATGATATCCATATTTTATCTCGACTGTGCACACTGTGGTAGGCAGGCCCGGCATGGCCAGGTGGTTAAGGCACCCGATTAGGGCGCTTGACTCGCAATCTGAGGGTCGCGGGTTCGAATCCATGTCACACCAAACATGCTCGCCCTTTCAGCCGTGGGGCGTTATAATGTGACGGTCAATCCCACTATTCGTTTGAAAAAGAGTAGTCCAAGAGATGGCGGTGGGTGGTGATGACTAGCTGCCTTCCCTCTAGTCTTACACTGCTAAATTAGGGACGGCTAGCGCAGAAAGCCCTCGTGTAGCTTTGCGCGAAATTCAAAAACAAAAACAAACAAACTGTGGTAGGCAACCGGCAGGCAGCACCAAGCCCACCAACTCTTTGGCTGATCCTTACCAACGAAATTAACAACAAACAGAGAAGTTTTTTTTTAACAATTTCGTGCTTCTTTCCTGATGCAGATGAAAACTGAGTAATATTATTCAGTTATGAAAGGCAAAAATAGATGGACCTGTGAATGAAGTATCGTAAATATAAAATTAAAACTATTTCTAGTTATTGTACTAGATACCCTTACGACATGTGTTTAGAAACGGTGAAAAATAACAGAATATGTGATTTAAATGTTGTATTAAAACGACAAAAGGAAATTCAGAGATAAAAAAAATGTTGTTTCATATATATTTTTATTGTGATAAAGAAGTTTTAAGCAAAATGGTTTGTGGAGCACATTCTCCTTCTGGCCAAATCGTCCTCGGTGGCTGGCTCAGCTGAGAGATTCTAACGCTAATCATTGAGTTTAGATACCCAAAGTCAACAGAGCACAGATAATCCATTGTGTAACGTTACGATTAAGAACAATTAAATAAATAAAACTGACCAGAACATTTAATTCCATAGAGACTGGAAACACTGAGTTTCCAGTTTAAAATGAATAATAATAATAATTTCCAAATATTTTATATTTCTGTTGGTTTTACTTTATAGCTGAAAGATTATTCAACAGCAAGAACATAACCGAACTTAGCACCATTAACGTATTTAATTTTATAATCTTACACTAAAATATTCACCCTAGTACGTCGTATAACATGAAACGTAATATTAAAAAATAGCGCACGTCGTGCCACCTTTCGTGAATTACATAAACTAATATTTTTTCTTGTTATAATTCAGTTGTAAGTAGGTTGTGCTTAAAAAAAAAAAGGACTCACGCCTGAAAGAAAAGATAATAATTAAGCAAATTCCTATAAAAATTATGTTTTATATATTAGTGAAAAAGATCATCTCAAAAGAGCCTGTAAACATAAATCAATCCAAAAATATAATAAAACCTTTTGTTTGACTAAATATTAATTTCTAAATAACAACAAAATTGAAATCGAGATATTTCTATGTTTAAACAAACGCTCAAGAATTTGATCCCATTCTGTTAGCTGTATTTTGAATAAAATACGTTAATATTAGTTATGGCCAGGCGGTAGAGTGCTCGACTCGCAATCTAAGAGCCGCGAGTTCGAATCCTGTCAATGAATATTCTCGCCCTTTTAACAGTGGAGACGTTATAATGTAACGGTCTATCACACTATTCGTTGGCAAAGGGTATTCCAAGAGTTGGCGGTGGGTGGTGTTCACCAGCTACCTAGTCCTCAAGCAGTTTTACGCGAAATTCAACAAAGAAACAATATTAAATATTACGATCATGATAAAATGACCAGTGGTTTTTAGGTTCGACATAGTTTTAAAAAATGGTAAAAAAATTCGTCATGCTTACATTATCATTCATTAAAACTATTTTTATTTTAAGTTTTGTTTGCAACGGGAAAAGCTACACAATGGGCTATATGTGCTTTGCCCACCGCAGGTATCGAAAACAGATTTTTAGCGTTATAAGCCTGCATACTTACCACTGAGCCAGTGGGGATCTAAATTATTAACAAAGGTTGTAAAATGTCAGTTTGTTTCTGTCTATACGTTATTTGTAATGTTTTAAATAGTTTCCCCAATGACACAGTATTAAAATTTTTTGTGATTTGTTCTGGATATAAAAACCTAACGTTTAAAACATAGCTGCTATCAAATTCTACTATTTTGACTTGAAAAAAAAGCAATTAAAATTTTATCATTGCACGTGTATTGACATTTATTAACCAATTTTTGACTTGAAAAAATTCTCTCCCATGTAGTTTACATTAAGTCCCCCCCCCCAGGATAATGAGAAATATAATTATGTTTTTATTCATTCAGTATATGCATGTGAATACTTTATTCAATTCACAGAAGCGATAAGATACAAATTAGTTTTAAAGATTGTAAACAGTCAAATTGCGAGCACTGACAACTATATGTAAACACTTGTTTCACCTGTTGCTAAACATAAATCTTCTTGTAAAACGAAACGTAAATAAATATATATATATATATATATATATATCGTGATGAAAAAAAACACGTATTCAATACTTCAAATTTTTCGATGAAAATCTGACCTATTCTTAAACAAATTTCTGAAACCTTTACTGGTTTTACTAAACCCATGGTACTGTCTAAGAATGTAAATTTCCTGTGTAACATTTCATCATGGCATTGCATTGTCTGCTCCTCGGGGTCTTATCTCTGTGGTGGACACAGCACATATATAGCCCATTGTGCAGCTTTGCGCTTAACAACAAAATAAAGAACGATAAAATACGAAATGCCCCCCTCCTAGTGTCACAGCGACATGTATTCAGACTTACAACCGTTGAAAGCGGGTTTCGATACCGTGATGGGCAGAGCACAGAGACTTTTGTGTAGCATTGTGCTTAACTACAAGAAAAAACAAACAAACAAACAAAATATGAATAATTGTTTAATTGTGAACGAATTTGAAAACACATTATTGTTTGATAGCTAAATGAAACACGACATTCAAACAGTTAGCCGTGAAATTGGCTGACAACGTGCAATTATTTAAATAAAAATTAGTTGTTGTTTTTAAAGCTATACCTGACAAATAAAGATATGCCAACATCTACTTTTTATTACACAGTATTGGTATTCTGTTTTGCCTTGAAACACTAGAACCAGGCAAAAAGCTCTCAAAATTTCTGACAAATAAAAAAACGTAGAATTTTCAGATTAAATATTCCGAAAAATGCACTGCTTTGAATACAAATCTGATATAACCGAAACCAAAATAATAAAAAAGTGACTTTCCATACTTGAGAAATATGAATAAATGTGCTAATCCAACTAATAATAATAATACAATATGGAACACGAAACTCGAAGTAAGAACGTATTCTTCAGATTTTTTGTCTAGTTAACAACGTGAGTTTATTCTTAAAGAGAAAACTTGCTTGATAAACGAGAAACTTAGAACGAATGGAAAAGTAGGTCAATGCTAACAAAGTGTAACAGTTATACAATCTACTAATGTTAAATGGATTATGGACTGTTCTATGCCGATAGAATATTTGTACGTGATTATGGACTGTTTCGTGTCGTTAAAATATTTAAATGGATTATGGAATGTTTCGTGTCGTGTCCTTGAAATATTTACTAATTATTATGGACTTTGACGTGCAGTTAAAACATTTATAGTGGATTACAGACCGTTTCGTGTCGTTAAAATATTTATAATGGATTATCGACCGTTTCGTATCGTTAAAATATTTATAAATGATCGTGGTTTATGTCGCGTTGTTCAAATATTTATAAGCAATTATGTAATACTTTGGACCGTGTCTTTGAACTATTTACAAAATATTATGGACTTTGTCGTATACTTAAAATGTTTATAAATGATTATCGATAAAATATGTGTAAATAATTATGGACCGTTTCGGTTTACTAATGTGATTATAAATTATCGGAGCTGTTTCGTGTCGTTAAAAAGGCTTGAAAATAATTATTAACTACATTATCATGTTATTATGGACGAAATTAGGACCTGTTTGACGTTTAGCCTAAAATGCCACATTTCGTCGCCCCGAGCCCTGTCTTTGACTTCTAAGTCGTACTTGTGAGGCTGCTCTTCTTACAACTTCACGTTGAAGTGTTTTGGGAAAATTAGACGCTACTTTTACGCACAGAAGTGAAAAGAAAAAATGTTTAAAATGGATTATGGACTGTTTTGTGTCGTCAAAATATGTTTGTAATGGAATATTGACTGTTTCGAGTCGTTAATGTTTTTATGATGTATTATGGACTGTTCGGTGTCGTGAAAATGTTTGATAGCCCTTTGTGTAGCTTTGTGCTTAATAACAAACAACAATCAAGCTTCAAACACCCAAGCTACTCCGTCATCAACTGATGATGCTGATAAAACTCAACATTGAACAGAATAACAATTTACCATTTACAGTAGAATAAGCACATAACAGTTAAGCAGAAAGCTACAAACTGAACTAGCTGTATCGAAGCCTAATTTGTTAGCGTTATAAACCCTCACTCTTACTAATGAGCAACCGGAGGGGAGGGCATTCATGTATATACAATATCAGCACCCCTGTTGATGAATAATCACAATATTATAATTAACTAACATGTGCTAGATGTAAAAAAAAAATACTAAGTACAATTACATGTGCATGTAAAACGGAAAGTTTAGATTCCAGTATCGTTTTCATAAACGTTATACACAAAACTTCACCGTTTTGAGAGTTCCACTTTCCATACAATTCCGCTAAGGCCTAAAAACTTAGCAAACGGGAAAAACTACGTGGACAAATGTTTCACCTTCGAAATAACGCGATTTCCTCTACCGAATAGACGAACTTCAAATATTCGCCAGCTGTTTAGTCCAGACAGAGTAGAAGACAAACGTGGATATAACACTTAAATATGTACTTTGTTTTTTTAATCACTTAAATGTCAGTTTTTGCAGGTAGCCAAATATTCCTGTGGCCATTTCAACACGTCTGTACTAGAAGCAGGCCATCACATCCACAGGAAGGTGTAGTTTTGGACGTATGTAGATCAAATAATGCTGACCAAAACCACTCCAAATATTCCTGTGGCCATTTCGACACGTCTGTACTAGAAGCAGGCCATCACATCCACAGGAAGGTGTAGTTTTGGACGTATGTAGATCAAATAATGCTGACCAAAACCACTCCAAATATTCCTGTGGCCATTTCAACACGTCTGTACCAGAAGCAGGCCATCACATCCACAGGAAGGTGTAGTTTTTGGACAAATATGCGTAACTTTGTTGAACAACCAATGGACTTATGCTTTGTTGCACGATACAAAATTATGACGTATAGTAGGTGTTCATTCTAGTTGGTTTGGTTGTGATTAAAGAAATTAACAAGTATCTATTTGATGCTTATTCTTTACTCATTCTGCCAAACTGGTCAGACTATAGATTATAAGTTGCAATTATCAGTATCTTCACCGAAAAATTATACAATTCAAGAAATAAATGGTTGTTTAAAAATAGCTCCTTTGTCTGTGTGAATTTCTTCAAGTGCTCCAAATCATATTATCCATCAGTGACCAGTATACACCAATCACCTCGTTAATTCTCCAGAAGAAAACTAGCTATGTCCAGGGATATTCTTTGTAAGAGAGAACCAAAACCTCTCTTCCAGATATTTACCCTATCTTGGCTGGGTTTTTATTCTCTGTGCGTAGGTTACACAGTACAGTCTTTTTACCATTGCTCTACATATCAATGCAAATACGTTCATAACGTTTACTTCTGCATGTTAATCCGTCTGTGAGAAACATCCTGGTGGCCTCCATTCCTTTTATTATGTAACGTCTGAGGTATTTCCTATCTATTAGTTCTGGGAACCACTTTCTGCATCACAGACTCAGAACTATGTGTCTACAGTTCATAGCAATGGCACAGAATACCTTCCTGGACTCGTACCTGCTTGTAAAAGTGTCACTAGTTATATGTGTGTCTGTACTACATGCTCTGTCTGTTATGGGCATGTTTAGCTTTGGTGTATATCAAGTAGCAGCCAAGCTAGATGAGACCCTTCAGTTATTCTTCATATTCCTGGAGCTTCGAAAGCATAATATGTATAGTCCATTCACTAGTAGAATAATATTATACTGTATTGTGAGCTGTCACCTTTCACTCACCCACAGCGTCCAGAATCAGAACATTAAATTAACAGACAAGTTCTCACCATTTGACAAATCGATCATTCTGCATAACCATTGTGTAGGCCTAGTCAGTTATGTACAACAAATCCATACTCCTCTAATGTCGTGATCCGATGTGCAGTCAACCCTTACAGATTTTTAAATTTCATTAATTATTTCAATGATGCATGATTTACGTTAAATTGAACTTTTTTTACCATAAAGGTAATGTCAATGATGATTTACAAGTGCTAAATTGCAAGCAATTATTTCTTTATCATGCAGTATCTGCATCAAGAACCATCACTTCATGGCTAGCATATACAGTTACAATTTTACACCATCCTGTTCCTGTAGCAACACCACTGCAATCCTACTACTACTACTACTGACGTCACTACCCAGCGGGAATAGACTACGTTGTTTATGATAAGCTCACACTGTAGCCTCTACTAAAGCCCACTTTAGTGACTGAAATTCTTCAGTCAAAACATAATTTACTTCAGCTTCAGCCGATGCCAATAGAATTCAAAAGCAAGATGTAGTGAACCTACAGATGCTAACATTTTTTTACTGTCATACTTCTTTCCATCTTCATTGCAAATAATAATGAAGATGACCAAGCACTCTGTGATTCCACCATTCAACATTTTATGTATATTCTTAGTGTTCCAGGGAAGTCTGCACAGACATCAATGTACCTACAACGTGGCGAGTTCTTGTTGTCCAATCCAAGTGGCGTTCTTATCCCACATCTGAATACTCAACTGGAAACTCACTGATTTCCTGTCAGTGTTGAATCGAACTTGCTTGTGAAATTACCAACCATTTATTTCAGATTCTCTGGTAGGCACACTTTTGTTCTCAGACACAGAACAACTGAAGCAACCACATTCTTACAGCTAGTTTCAGTTACTTCTACTTCGCTCACCATTCTGAATACCATTCCAGGAGGAACCTGAATAGCTAAATGCCCATAGCTACAGTACAGCATCAGAAGTATTCAAGCGTTTTTAGATAATTTTCTGAGAAAGTGCAGCCTGTTTTCTGGGCAAAAAATGATATGTTTCGTCTGGCAATTCTATCGCTGAAACAGATAATGACAATGCACTTAATTGGGTCCACAATACACCATGGAACACTATTTATGAACTTGAAGGTATCGTGAATCCATCCCCAACAAACATTCATGCAGTCTACTATTTCTTAGAGCCCATTCTGACTGGAAATTAATGTTTCTACACAGAAGTGCAGTTCATCTGTTGCACAAGTTAATAATTTTTGTAGTTGTTCAACCCCAAAGGCTGTAGGCGAAAGCATCAAGACACAATCACATTAGTGCTTTTCCAGTCACCTAGTTGATAATCATTTATCACATTAAAGTTTGTATCAATTGGCTGGAATGGTAGCATAACTGAAAGTGCATGAGACATCGCAAGGAACTCGGCCTCATCTCCATAATATCTTTATTAACACATACAAGTATAACCCACACTTGCGTTTATAGAAAGAATCCTGGCCACCATGTTGATCAGGTTCACTTTGATGCCTAAGGATGTGAATAAGGTTAAGTAAATTGAACTAGCATAAGTTGTACAATATCTTATCACCAAGCTTCACGCCCCCCAGTGGCACAGTCTGCGGACTTATACTGTTAGAAACCGGGTTTCGATACCAGAGTAGGCAGAGCACAAATGCGTGTAACAGTTTAAAATGTCAAACATTTAACCAAAAAAGAAAAAAATATATCGTATTTTTATATATCTCAGCCACCTGAATACTCAGAAAGTAAAGACTGCAAAGTACTTTCCAGGAACTGGAAATTCCTTTGATCATTTTCAGTCCCTTTCAGCAAGTAGGTGTATCAGAAATCCTAGTAATCATTTTCGGTTCTTTTAAGCATATGAATGTATCAGAAACATTAGTGATCATCTTCAGTCCTTTTCGTAATCTTGATGTATCAAAAATCCTTGTGATCATTCTCAGTCCTTTTTTTCCTTATGGATGCATCAGAAATCCAAGTGATCATTTTCAGTCTTTAGAGCATCTAGATGTATCAGAAATCCTTGTGATCATTCTCAGTCCTTTTTTTCCTTATGGATGCATCAGAAATCCAAGTGATCATTTTCAGTCTTTAGAGCATCTAGATGTATTATAAATCCTAGTGATCATTTTCAGTCATCTCATTTGTAAATTTACTAGATTTTACATCTAATAACACCAACTGTTACAGCTACACTGTAATTAAGCAGTCATCGCACGATTTAGTCAGTACATCATACTATGAAAAACAACTTGATTGACACCTTCAACAAGTACAGAACAGTGTATATTCGAGTCATTATTTGTCAGTATGTGCATAAAAGGACATGCAAATCTAGTGATGGATAATATAGCATTTTATTCTTCAGAAAGCAAGAGTCTTAATATCTTTTTAGCTTACAAATATTTTTGAAATCCTAACTATCCTCTCCAGTCGTGTTAACAATCGATATCCTAAGCATTATATCTATCAAATCAGCTATTATAACTTATTACAATCAAGTAGCTGCCATACGATGCCCTGTAGACATTTCAAAGTGAGACACTGGCTAATAGCTTAGAAATAAAAAAATGTCACTTCTCTTTAACTGTTAATTTGTTGATTAACTAACCATTCTAACTGCTGGTCTGTCAGATATTCATACCACGATGATCAGAAGGTCCATACTTGTGTTTTAGTTTGTAGTTGAAGCTGTCACCCCATTTCTATGCTGCCATTTTCTCATGTGACTCTTCACAGGCTGTCAGATAACTACTAACTTCTTTACCTTCATCAGCTGCATTGAGATCATACAATATGATACTCTCATTATTCTTAGACCCATTATACTCCATCTTCGATACCTGGCCCAAACAGTGCATGAGAAGCTCATCAATGATGCAATGTTTTATCTTATCTATATAGACACACATTGGGTTCAATGCACAGTTAAAGAGGCTATCGTTCTTGTGCTAGTCACACACTGTCATGGTCATTTTCCCTTTGGTATTAGTAAACTAACTTTTTCAAAGAAGGTGTCACAGGAGAATTTTTCTGTTTTGTGATAATGTGTTCTCTAGTGGCATTGTTTGTGTAGGAGTTCAGAAATACCACATCATTCCTGTTTTCAGTTAGGGATAGTCAAGTGATATGGGTTGTAAGTGACCCTGTTGTAATATAATGTATTGATTGGTTCTATCGGTAAATACCACATCATTCCTGTTTTAAGTTACGGATAATCAAGTGATATGGGTTGTAAGTGACCCTGTTGTAATATAATGTATTGATTGGTTCTATCGGTAAATACCACATCATTCCTGTTTTAAGTTACGGA
>NW_013670108.1:21103-33758 GCF_000517525.1 Limulus polyphemus | reverse complement strand
AACAATATATACTAATTTTTAAAGTATCAAATTGAATTTTTATTCAATTTAAATCTTTCAAATGCGACTGTAGCTTTTTGGGTGCATCTTATACACCGGTGCATCTTATATTCCAAAAAATATGATAGCTTTGTGCTACCTCCAAGCTAAAAAACGTGTACTATGCTAATGCGTGATGTCATCATGAGATGATAGCACTTCACCACACAACCTTTTTGTTCAGTAGCACTTGTGTTCAAATTAACTTTATTTTTTTCCTTGACATTATATAGAATGGATGTGTTCCAAAATTGTGAATCAATTACTTGTGATTTGGGACAGTTTATGACTGAGTTAATTTTTGTTCAAGTTTACCTGGTTCAGTGTTCGAGTTTCATATAACCAGTGTGATTTCTTTAATTTCACTTAGTAAAACAACAACAAACATTATGGCTTCTCAAGTGACAGTAACTACCAGTTCATACTGTGATAATGATAATGTTCCTACTACCCCTGGCTGCTGGAGGCTCATTGTCTGTGGCAGATGGGATTTTCATTTTTTCAGTGTGTTGTGGGTTCCTTCATGCACACTGGGTCTCCTCCTCCTGTACATTCGGCTTACGTACCTTCTTTCCAATTTGAAGATGACCAGGATGATGATGATGATTTTGATTGGCTATTTACCTCCACCAGGGGTTGCTCTAGGCACAGCTTTACCTGTGGAGGAAAATCTTCTCTCTTCTAACATCTTCCTTGACTTGATTTCCCAAGTGTGTTCTTTCTTTCTCTTTCCCATGTGTCTTTCACTTTCTTCCACGATTTACTACATAAAACCCAAGTTTACTTTGTCTTACCTTCTTCTCCTGGTATTAGGGTCATGTGGCATATGTTCTTGAACAACTACATACCTACATGCCTTGTCCTCCTCATCTAATCAACTCTTTTGTTCTGGCTTACAGCTATTCTTCATTTCTGTTCCTTGAATCCAAGTTTTTGGAATCTCTTTTACCTGCAGATCCTTTAATTTCTATTTACCTTTCTAGTGCCCAATTTTAATCCCTTTATGTTTTTCTTATCACCCTCCTGCATTACTTCTTATCACTTCACCTTATTTCTGAGTGCATCACTGGAGGTTTTCTGGAGAGGTTTGTTCTCTTCTTTTCACCACATTGGCCTGTAATTCTTCTTCTTCTGCTCTATTCCTTCGTACTCGGTTCCTCTGCTGTTGGGATGGGATGCTCTCTTAGCTAATGTATGTTTTCCACATGCTTATTTTCATTGGGCCTCTTTTATTCACCGAGAAGTCTTAGGGGTATTCCCGACTTACTTGGAGACCCAGACCAAGATGGCCCAGCATCAGTCTTCCGTGATTTCTCATCTATCTCAACCTGTTTCTACTTGTAGGCCTGCTGAATCCATGTTTCCCCTTCCTATTCCAGCTTCCTCCCAACATCAGGGTTGTCACTTGTGTCGTCTGTGTCCACACTATCATGTCTGGCCTTATGGGATATTATCTGTTTCTTTTTGCAAGACTATGGTCTCCATTTTTGGCTGTCAGATGGGTTCTTTAGGTTCTCACCCCTGGCCTATCCCTTCACTTCCTTTCCTCTCTTCCCTTTTTTCTGGTTTCATCTTCCCTCCAATCCCATTTGTCATCAGTATTTTGAGACTGGGTGTGTGACTTCTTCTCTTGAGGGACTCTTCTCACACATCTGCAGGAGTCTGCTCAGCTGGGCTGGCTTGTCAAGCTTTCCTAGACTTTTCTTATACCTTCTCAATATTTGTTACATTTGATCGTGCCAATACCATGGTCAGTTGTTTCTTATATCATCTGTCAGAGGGATACCTGTTCTAAGACTTTTTGCTTCTGTGCATTGAATATACTGTTTAAGGCTCATTCCCATCAGGTTCTTCTCATGGCTTGTCATTGCTGGAGGCTTTGAAATTGGGGGTGGATCGTCTCTCTTGGGCGGATAGTATTCTATCCACTGAATGTTCTCTCCATCCACAGGTGTTTTGTTGGGTTTGCTCACAGTTGAACACACCTTTCATTGATGCCTTTGCAACTCCTCTCAACACCAAACATTCCCTGTTCTGATCCCTAGTTCCTCATCCTTTGGCCCTGGTGGAGGATGCTCTCAGCCAGGACTGGTCTCACTTTTTTCTACATGCCTACCCTCCTGTTTGTCTTCATTTTCAGGTCCTCTCTTTGATGCATGACATCGCTTGTTTTGTTCTGTTGGTGACACTTCTTTGGTCAACAACAATACTTAGGATAAAAAAAGCTGGTAAATAATATTAAAAGAAAACCAGTACTCTTGACATTTGTACTCATCTTTATTAATGGTAAAGACCAACATGTTTGTCACCTGTTGGACTCAAATTCTTATCCATCACTTCCATTTTGCCCATATTATATATATATATATATATACACACATATGTGTCAAGGTTTTATGTATATGTGAGTGGGCTGGAATTCTTCTGCAGTAGGTGTATATGACTTGTTGGCGATAAATTTGAACAATAAACAGACAGCACACAATCCACTTGTTTTAAAATAATATATTCAAAACGAGTCAAACGTATGTACAAAAAATTCTGTACATTGTGGAATATCACAGTTGTATCTAAAACTAAATAATTCTCTTTGATTGTCAAAAGTCCACTTAAGCTGATTCAATTACTTTAAAATCCAGTTGACAAGACAAACTATTTTTCTCTACTCTTATTTGAATAGTATCAGTGAATAATTCACTTATGCTACCCTATGAGTTACCACAGTTGTATCCTGAACTTCAAATAATTGTCTCCTTTTCTTCAAAGTTCACACTGATGGGTTCAGGTACCTTAGAATCCTTTGACAAGACAAATTATTCTACTTACCTCTATTAAACTGAGAAACTCAGTTTAAAATGTCGCCCTTTACGACTAATCACTCACACGCCAGCTAATTTCACATTTTCAAACTTTTTTTGTGACTGAACTTGACTTGCGCTTTCTTGGTCGTCTATATTTATATGTTGTTTACTGAGGCCTTGAACTTTCTATAAGCTATGCGAGTGATGCTATAACATAACAATACTCACATAAGTTACTGAGAAAAATACAGAAGATTTGAGTAAATTGGCATCAACAATACTACAACATTTGAACCACACATACACAGTGTACAACTCTTACCGAGTTACTCAACCAAACCTGTCATAACTAATGCTTCTAAAACAATCAACCTCACAAAGCTCTTATGAAAACTTAACAATCACTAAATATTAAGTCACAAAATAAATTAAATAATAATGCTCATGCTAAACAGTCTTGTATATCCAACAATATTTCTTAATTTTTTTCCATGTTTGTGACCACTGTTGGCATGGATAATGGTACTGGCAGTTCCCTTGTGTTGTTTTAGGAACTGTGGAGCTTTTGAACAACAAAATAGCAAAGATAGAATGTCTCGAGAAATTATGAGTTATAGAATTGAAATTCCTTATTCGTATTAAACCTAAGACACAAAAAATTATGAAATTAAAAAATATGTTTGTAAGTTATATTTTTATTATTTCCAGATTCCTAAGGTGTTTAATCCCAAAGGTTCACCACGCATTATGGTTGTAGATTGTGGAATGAAGTACAACCAACTTCGCTGTTTGGTGGATCGAAATGCAAGTGTTGAAGTTGTACCATGGAATCATCCCCTTGATTCCAAAGGTTTGTTACTCACAAGTAAAGGATCTCTTTGTTAAAAGCCTGGAAAAATGCATAGTTTGTGTTTGTATATATATATTGTCAAAGTTACAATAAATATTGGCTGTACTAAATACAAACATTATCATAAGTTCTTATACTAGAAATTATTCAATATATTTTCAAGCAGCTGTAAAAAATGTGAAGGATCCCAACAAAACCTATTCATGAGGAAGAAAAATAAGTTTTTCTAAATCAGAACATTCATAATGGGTATTTTCATTGAATCTTACTGAATAAAATATATTATTGTTAATTCACACATAGTTTATTTTATTACATTGCAAAATTATATTGCATTTATTTTCAGATTGTTTTAATTGTTAGTTTAATATATGTGTTTAAGACTAACCTAAATCTCCTAAGCTGGCCAAACCTTGAGAAGATATTGGGATGATGGTAAAAATATTGTTAACAGCAAGGGTACCAACTGAAGAAACAGTGTATTGTAATCTTTATAAATAAGTATGTAAGAAAAGCATATTTAATTATGGTTGTTATATAATTGTTAACAGATCACTTATTAATAGATGATTTATCTACAGTTATTATCTATTGTTGGTACATGTACTTATGTTGAGAGGTTAAGTTAATGGGCAAGTGAGTAGAAAGACACGTTATAAAAACAGACAAGAAAACTTTTCAAGAAATGTACACCTTGGCATCTATACAATATTTTAATATTGAAATTATGTGCTATTAAGAAATTTCTAATGAAACCGTTTTACAATGTTAGTATTAAACTTGATCCAATCAGTGAAACTAACATTGCATTAAACTTGATCCAATCAGTGAAACTAACATTGCATTAAACTTGATCCAATCAGTGAACTTTAAGACTTAACAAATTTTATTTAAACCAATCAGTGAAACTAACATTGTATTAAACTTGATCCAATCAGTGAAACTAACACTGCTTATTTTACTCATGTCTGAGTTATAATATTTTTTATCTGAAAATCAGAGTTTGATGGGCTTTTCCTCAGTAATGGCCCTGGTGACCCTACTTTCTGTGATGTCACCATTAAGAACTTGAAACGTGTGCTTCTAGAGGATAAGCCAAAGCCTGTGTTTGGAATATGTCTTGGTCATCAACTCATAGCTTTGGCTATTGGAGCAAAAACATACAAAATGAAGTAAGAAATTTTATATTTTATTTAACTAATCACTTGATGGTTGTAGTTTTTAGCACTGTTAGTTCCAGCATACTAATTTAAGATTAACCCTAGAAAGTATACACATCATCCAGTTTTATATCAAAATTTTAATCCAGAAGTGTCATTTTTGTAGTTCATTTTCTGCTGTGCACAATAAAACACGGGTTCACTTAAGTCAGGTGTCTGTTAGCAAAGGAAAGACTGGTCAGTTTAAGTCTACAAAAAATGTATTTGTAAAATATGCCTATGTGTTAAGGAACATATCACTGATCATTACAGGTGATTCCTTCTGTCTTGTAAATGTATATAACTCAAAAATTTCTAGTTGCAATTATTATAATGTCACTTTCTTTCTTTCTTGCCAACATACAATGAGAATCTTGCTAACACTGCATGTATAATGTACTTAGCAATGAAAATAAAGCTGAGCTGTGTACTTCTGGCCAGCATGTTTTCCAAGAGGTGGTCAAGTACATTGTAGGGCTTTATATACTTTTTTTTTCTAGTATATGTCAGTGCTTAAATAAGAATATGTAATAATGGAGATCATTGTAGTTGGTATAGAGGTACACAGTTACATTTAGTGTCATGTATTGAGTAGCAGTCTTGAACTCCCATTTCTTTATATTAAAAATAGAATCTCCTCCTATTCACATTAAGAAAAAAAAGGAAAGAAGGTAAAAAAATAATTACATCCATTTATAACAATTTACAAGTCCTTAAGAAAGTTTGTAATTTTCCCACAAAAGTCAGTGAGGCTTAATATTTGTTAGGCCCACTTGAAATTCAAACTATTCCTGTTCTGGAATAAATATGGAACAAGGGTAGAAAGTCATAGCATTACAGTTGTATCTTATAAACATAATTAAATTTTAATGTGGCAGATTCTAAACTCTAAATCCAGAAGTTTGTATTCTGTTAATTCTTTTGCCACACCTTATTTTCAAGTGGGTCCAAATGCTCATGTAATGACCTTTTACAAATTTAAATTAAAGCACTTTATTATCAATGCATGTTAATAAACTTGGTGCAAAAATGTAGCTTATAATAGAAATGACAAAACGCCATTAACATAAAAAACAAAAAGTTTCACAAACTTGGACACAGTGTGAAGCCTGATACATCTCATGCTGTTTTTGTTAGCTCTATAGGGAACAGCTAATGGTCCGCTGATGCTGTGATTTATTGCTTTTAATATGAGGATTACTACAGCAATAAAAAAAGTTGTGAAAATGTTAATACTTGAAACTTTTAAGTAATTTGGAACTTTCTGAATTATATTTCAGTCACTGCAGAGGATAAAATGGTATTATTCATTTTATTTTATATTTTTCAACTTTTCTTTTCACTGTACACTGATGATTTCTCTACAGTTGGTGTTAAGGTAAAGAAAGTAAGAGGTAATATATAAAGTTTTACCAAAAAATTTTTGATATTTGCTTAGGAGGCTCCAGAAGTTATACAAATGAAATACAAAAACTGTAAGATGAAAAGAAGTAGTTTTTATTCTTAGCATGAAAATAACATTGCATCCAGACTGACTAAGTAAAGGTTCTGGAAATTTACAAACAAATCTTTAATAAAAAGGCTGTTCAAAACTTGATTTTTTTTCTATAATGCAGTTTTTTAATGTTTACTAAAAGCTTGCCAAATTTCATGAAGATACACTTAGTAAACACAGAATTATAGTACATATAGTTTCACAGTTCTACGGCTGATCAGATTGATCAACTTTATGCTTTTAGGTTTAAATGCTGCCAAGATGTATAACTCAGAAGTAAAATTGTTAAGGGTATTTTTTTCTTTTGAAAATATAAGTACCAAAGAAAATGAATACAAGAAATAAAGAGGAATATTAGAATACAAAAGTATTAATTCAATTTCTTTATTTATATATTTATTTTATTATTACTAAACTTGGAGTAAGTAATTTACAATAAATATTTTTCTGATATGATAACTTACCTCCTATCACATAATAGATTTTCTTAACAACTAATGCCTTCTATATGCACAAATTTGTGCTCGTCACTAGCCTTATTCTCCCACCTACATCCTTGTGTTTACACGTATTACATCTGCATTGTAGCATGCAAATGAGTGTGCAACAACTCTCCACCAATAGGAGCATGTATACACACCATCCTAGTGTAGCTGACTCCATCTATACTATATAACCTAATCTTTACTTCTTGATTTGAAACACTCAAGTGCAGACATGTTTTAATTTCGTGCATTTTTACTTAATTAAAAAAAATAAATTAATACAACTTATTCAACAAATGGCTAACTTGTTTTTACATTCTGCATTATTCCGTGATAATTTGTGGATTGAATTTGTTTTACCCACTCAAGTGTCTTTTGTTTGAATTTTCAAAATATTGTTACCACTATTATTTCTTTTGTAACATTGCCATCGTACAACAACTGTCATTTGTATGGATTTGGGCTTCAGTATTTCAGTGAGGTGGTTTCGGCCTTTTTTTTGCCACGAATTGGATTTTATCATGAGGTCTGATACGTCTTTTGTACCAGGACCAGATGTACCACTCCCTGGTGGTCCTTATTTGAATGATGATATTTTGGAGGACCTTTTATCACCTCCTTCCTTTGCTGTGGGAGCAAGGGTAAGCCTATGAATGTTCCCACATTTTCATTGACCATTCCTTGACTTAATTTCCCGGGTATGATATCTTTTGTCTGTTTGTTAGTTAACTCTCTTGTACAGATTTCAGGGTCCATGCTGTTTAGTTCATAACCCGGTTACATTCTGGTGTTTGCATTTTTCCTGGACTCACAATCCTTCAAGTTTTTCATTCAGGGATGGGGATCAAACTATGAAAAATGTACATTGTCCATGCCCAGTTTTCCCATTTTCGTCTACCTGTCAGAAACAGGTGCTAGTGGTCCAATCAAGTCCACAGCTACTCTTTTGAATGTTTCTACTATAAGAGGCATCTACCCCAATGGCACCTTAGCTACCTTCCCTCTAGGTATTGTTCTTTGGCAGATATCACATGACCTGCAGAATCTACCTACATCTCCGATGACTCCTGGCCAATAAAAGTTACTGGTGATTCTGTCTGCATCCAGTCTTTCCTTTCTCTCTTTGTGCTTTTATTCTTTCTCTTTCTGTTTCCAGACTTTCATTTCTTTTGTTTTCTTCTCTCTCTTTTTCTTCTTTTTCTCTTTGTGCTCTTATTCTTTCTCTCTCTCTCTCTCTATTTCAGTTTTCCTTTCTCTTGTTTTCTTCTCTCTCTCTCCTTTTCTCCTTTCAGTCTTTCTTCCTCTCTTCTCTGTCTCTCCTCCTCTCTCTTCTGTTGCCAGTCTTCTCTCTAGTTCTTGATGTTGTTTAACAAACTCTTGTAGTTCACTGTCTTTTAACTCAAGAAGCTTTCCTCTTTCTACCCATTTATCAAAATTTGACATGATTACATATTGTGATTGTAATCTCCACACTATCTATGCTACTACTACAGTTGTGCATATATAGGCCTATTTATTATCACTGTTGTTCATGTTTTCTTCTACCACTATATAAACCTGGCTGTGGCTCATTAATTGTCAGGATTATACATTGGTAAATGATGGTAGAAGAAAACATGAAGGACAGCAAGAGTAAGTAGGCCTATATATGCATAACTGTAGTAGTGATGCACATAGAGTGGATATTACAATCACACTATATGTCAGATATAAAATACTGTTTAGTGTAGGTAGTATTATTAAGTAATTCATTTTGTGTTTGTAATTCCTTGAAGTTGAGGCTATGGAGATTTCTAGAAGGACTAAGTGATAGATGTATAAATAATGGAAAGCAGATGAGTAGAAATAGAGAGTTAAAATTCATGGGAAAGAGAAGTTCAGTGTGAGAGAGAAGTTAGAAAATGCAAAGTTAACCTTCATAGGAGTGAAAGGCCTAATGGTTCATATGTTAGAATGAGATTAATAGTTTGAAAGAGATAAGGAGAAGCATTTGTCTTATCAAAGGGTTTTCTTAGCTAATTGAACCCACCTGTGTGGACTTTGAGGAAAATGAGATGATTACTTAGAAGCACGAAAAAGCAGACGATTATTGTAAGTATGGGAAACGAACTTTGGTAACTCACGTGACAGCATAAGTGAATTATATACGGATACTATTGCGATTAAAAATAGAGAAAAATAGTTTGGCTTTTCAGTTGAATTCTAAAGCAATTGAATTGGCCTAAGTGGACTTTTGACAAGAAGAAGAGAACTGTATAGTGTTTAAGATACAACTAATACGTGTAATAGAAAAATAGTTCAGCTTGTCAATTGAATTCTAAAGCAATTGAATAGGCGTAAGTGGACTTTTGACAAGAAGAAGAGAAGTGTAGTGTTTAAGATACAACTATGATCTCCATAGTGTAAAGAATTTTGTATATACATTCAACTTGTTTCTGATATATATATTATTTTAAAACAAGTGGAATGTGTGATGTTCGTTTATTGTTGAATTTATCGCTAATAAGTAGCAGACACCTACTGTAGAAGAATCCTTAGCCCAACATACGCATATACTTACATTCATATATACTACTAAAAAAATAAGTTTCTGATACAACCCATTCTCCACTTTCTTTGTTACCTTTTCCTACACACCTCTTCTTGCCATATATATCCACTAAGCCTCTGTGGGGTTTTCAGGGATGTCTTGTATCCTCTCTTTTTTTCCACTCCCTTTGTACCTATCTACTTGACTATTAGTGGGATCTTCTTCATGGTGTGCACTGTTTACTTGGGTGCCTCTCCCTCCTCCAGTTCTTCCTTGCCTTTTGTTTGGTGCCATATTGGTGACTGTCAGTGTTTGGGAGTCTTTCTACCTCATTGCAGCCCACAGTGGTACCATGTCAATTTTCCTCCTTGTTTTTCGACATTCCCAACCCTCATATAGCCTGTTCCTGTGTCATGCACTCTTCCTTCCTCCCCTTCCCCAGTGCCTCCTTTCCAGGTTATGGGGACAAACCCCTTTTCCTATCCACATTCACCATAGATACTTGTGTGCTTCATGTGTGGATAGGAGTCTCCCTTTCCCATCTTCTACTCTACTTCTTCCTTGGGATCCCTTTTTCTTCTCACCAGCATCTATCAGAATCAATAAGGTTCTTCTCAGTTGGGATGCTGTCTTACTGGTCAATTAACTTTATCTGGGATTCTATTCCTGATTATTTGTTGTAATTTGTTATTACAACAGTTTTAATGTCCTGTAATTATTCTAAAACCTGGACCGTTTCATTGACCTTCCTTGTTCTGTTATGGAGGGTTTTTTTTCACCGTTTGGTGCATTTATACTCTGGGGGTTTGGATGACAAAGGTAGATGTCTTGGATGCTTCTCTACACATGCCTATTTCTCCCTGCATTTTGGCATTGCCTTCATTCTTGTCCTTGGTGGCATCAGGTTTTATCATTCTGTGCTTTGGGTCCTGTTTAAACTCCCCACATTTCAGTTGAATGGTCATGATCTTTGCCCATCTTCTGTGTTCATACAGACTGCAGTTTTCTTTCTCAAACGGACATCTGGCTGCCTTTGATTCTGTCTTTTCAAGCATCTCACACTCACATTTTTATGGGGGGAGCTCCAAATGTGGGTTAGCTTGTTTAGTTGGAGAAGTCCTTTCTTGTCCTGACCCAATAGCTTAAATCTCGTAACCATATACATCTATTTACATTTATTATTTTGTTTATCGACCTTTAAGCTGTGTGTGAATAACATGTGGTGCATGTTCAGCTCATATCCAATAGCATAAAACTAGCCTTAACAAAGTGCAACTGACTTAGCTTTGTACTATTAGTGCACCAGTATTTTGTAAAATACAATCTCATTTCGGTTATTATACATTATATATGTATATATATTATTCCTATTTACAAATAGGTTCTTAAATTTCAGTTATTTTTCTTAAAACAAAGGATAGTAAATAAAGAAATATAAAAAACAATAATCTCTACTACTTACAGTTGTTATTATTATGAAGTTTCCATTTGTTATACTTTGCTAAGTCTTGTTGAATTGGGGATATAAAACAAAATAATCTTTTTATAAATGCATTTTGAAATAACAAAAAATTATAAATTACCATATCAATACCACAGAATTCCACTGTAATTTACCAGGCTTAGTAACTAAGCTGTATTTGGGTCTAAAAAGAAATGAATAAAAACCCTATAACCCGAGCACTTTTGAAAGGTGGACCTTTCTTTCTCAGGGTCAAACTGGGAATGGTAGTGTAATCGAATAAGTGATATATATAAAGGAAGTTTAGTGATGTCATGAAGGTTTTCCAGGAAATGTTTAGTCTATTTCTCTATGTACTGTTGTAAGCATCTCATTTCCGGTACATAGCCGATGGCGAGAGTGTATATGAAAACCTGCTAGGGATATTTTTCTTTAGAAATGGATAAATATATGTATATTTAAAACTATACTTATGTGTCTAAGTAAAATATAGGTGACACCTGGAGACTGATTGAAAAAGATATGTTATGCTAATCAATTTATAAAAACAGATATGGAAAATTATCTTAAATAAATAGTAAGTTTTAGGAAATTCAGCTTTCACATTACATGAAAAAAATAAGCAAAGAATAAAATTATTTTTCTGACAAAGATAAAACCAATGAATGGAGATCACTGATTCCAGGATCTAGATTAATTCCGAAAGGTTGAACAGTGTTTAGATTAGGAATCCAATAAGCTTCTTTTATTTCTGTATCTTCTTTAGTTTTGAATCCTGTTTCAATGCCAAGGAGAGTAACATCATAAATGGAATGACCAGGTTGGTTAAAGTGTAGAGCAGCAGGGAGATCGTTTTAGGTGTCAATAGAAGATTTATGATTGTTGGAATGTTCTCTAAGAGTTGTTTGTCCTACATATTTGTAATCTTTTACATCGTATAAGGTAAATTGTGTTTTTGTTTCACAATTGATTTCTTTGGATATTTTAAAGTTTCTTTGATTGTGTTTGTCAGAAAATGAGTTAGTGGCTTTTATGAACTTGCAGGTTTGACGATAGGCTTTATTACATGGACGACAACCATTTTTAGGTGGGATGTAATGCACTTTTGTGTGAACAAGGATATCTTTTAGAGCTCTGCTTTTTCGGAAGGAGACAAAGGAAACTTTAGGAAATATCTGTTTAAGGCGATCATTCAGTTGTAGGAGATGAAAATGTTTTTTCAGAATTTGTGAAGCATTTCTGAGTTTAAACTGATTGGTAATAATAAGGGGAATTTTATTTGAAAGTTTAGTATTGCTCTGATTTAGGATGTTTCCGCTGAGTATTGTTGGCTTTTTCAATTTCTCTGTCGATTTCGATGTCTTTATATCCTTTTAGATCCTTGGTGTGTTTTCATTGTGGTCTGTTTCATCTCAGTATATTTTCTTTATTCTAAGAGCTTGACTGTAGGTAATGTTTCGTTTAGTGTGAGAGTGGTGACAGCTTTTATAGTGAAGGTATTGTGGTCTGTCTGTAGGTTTTTTGTACAAGTCAGTGTGTAAAATTCCATCTTTTAGAAAAAGAGTAATGTCAAGAAAGTTAATCTGGGCAGGCAGTAATCACAGGTAAACTTGATTGTTTTGTGAAAGGAGTTTGCAGGTGTGATAAATTCTTTAACCCTTTCGATACAGGTCACAGGTGAAAGTCAATGTCATCTCGGTTGTTGACTCGCATTCAAAATTTTATTGAACTACTATTTCATGAATTTATGAACTACACAAATTTTAGAACTATACATTACTCAATTTGTTAATT
>NW_013670108.1:15770-20164 GCF_000517525.1 Limulus polyphemus | reverse complement strand
GTGTACTTCTTCCCAAGATGCATGCAGAAGTTGCAGGTGGCCTTCACTGGACTGCAGACTTGAAGGGGACATTTGTGTACTTCTTCCCAAGATGCATGCAGAAGTTGCAGGTGGCCTTCACTGGACTGCAGACTTGATGGGGACATTTTCGGTCAAACCTACTGACCCCATACAGAGATTAATTACTGAAAATAACAGATAAAATATAAAGTTTTTTTCTTAAGAAATGTTTTATAACTATCTGGACATTATAAAGATTTTGCATTATAAAAGTTTCTGATGCATAAAAGTATTTTTATTCTTAAAATGAAAATTACTTTGCATGATAGATAGGCAAGATGTGAAAAAAAATGGCATGAGAGAAACATTGCTTTACAATATAATATATTTTGCATATGAAAGCATTGTAATGTTTACTGATAAACTGCCAAATTTTGTCAACATTCGCTTACTAATTTAAAAGTTATAGCATGAAAACTATAACAAGCACAAAATGGTTGAGGTTGGTCCAAGGGACCGAGCCCGGGCTGAAAGAGTTAAGTGATTTAAGCTCGGCTGTTCAAATGAAAAATATTTCATCTATGTAAGGTTTCCATGTATGAGGTTTTATAGGGCTTAGTTCTAAAAGCTGGTTTTCAATATGACGCATAAAAATGTTGGCGTAATTGGAAGCCATTATGGTACCAATTGTAGTACCATTAACCTGAATATAATGCTTGTTATTGAATTTGGAGCAATGCTTCAGCACTCTCAAGAGAATTAAACCTTTTCTCCAGAATTCAATGTTTTAGGACAGTTTGAATGCACTTGCCGTTTTGTCCATTCATAGAGAACTAATCAAGAGCATTCCACAGTTTATTACTAAGGTTATCGACCTTTTTCCTCATAAAAAATAAAAGAGTACAAGTAAGTGTTAAAGGTAACCTTATTCAGAAATTTCAAGAACATTAAAAATTATTTTTTTCCCAATATAGCTATACCTCCATATAAGTCTATAAGGTCTATGTATTTTCATAATATTGTATGCATATGAATAAACTATGATGCATCATTCACTATATATATATGTATTACTTCTAAAATGATGAGAAATTGAAATCAGCCTCTCAAAGGTCACAAGCCACCACTGATTTTAAGTATGCTAAAATATATTGTTTTTATTAAAATTTTGTCCATGACATGTTATGTTCATAACATGATGGGACATTCCTAAATGTAAAGTTCTTGTTTAACCTAGATTCTTACATGGATTATATGCAAATTCCTTAATATATATTTCATGTCTACAAAATTTAATTTTTTTTCTAAATTCTGATTTAGAACACCTTAAGTTTGGTTAAGGTAATGTTGTAAATTTATCCTCAGGTGCAAATACTACTAATACATCTTTTTATATCTACAAAATTAAATTTCTTTTCTATGTTCTGAGTTTTTGACAATAAGGTTAGAAAAGAACCTGTACTCACCATATAGTAATAAAAAACTATTTCCCAATGTTTTCTAATTGCAGCTTTTATGCAAAAAACATATTTGCAACTATTTCATAACTATGGAGACTTTCAAATATATAGTTTATATTTTTATTGCTGCTGTGGATGCAGCCAGCCTTGTTTCACTACTAAGAACTGGAATTTAAAGTTAATTCTAACAAGGGATTGTGAAAATTTTAATTATATTATATAAATTTTAGATACAATTCATGATGTAACTGTTTCTTTATTAGGTATGGTAACCGTGGGCATAATCAACCTTGCATTTATCATGATACAAAACTCTGTTGCATTACTTCTCAGAACCATGGCTTTACAGTAGATGCTACTACTTTACCATCTGACTGGTCACCTCTCTTTACCAATGCAAATGACAAGACCAATGAGGGAATTGTGCATAACAGCAAGCCTTTCTTTAGGTATGTGCACAGCGAGTGGATTTGCTAAATAAATTGTAATTTTCTGTCATAATTAATGATAAAAAAGAAGTTAGTATTCATTTTTTGAATTTATACTGAAATATAATATTACCTATTTAACTGATAATTATACAATTTTAAGCACAGCCTTTCTGTGGAGCAAGATGTCACGAAGGATTTCATGAATGAAATGTTTTTGAGGATTTGTTTTAAAATGAAAGATGTAAAATTGCATAAGTTAGATATAGTTTTTTCAAGTTGTAAAGTTTTTTCAAAACAAAACTTGAAATAACTTGCAGTACCTGTTGTGGTATGTTAAAGATTTCCAGAAAAGTGTGGGTGTATTCCTGACAGGTACAAAGATTGTACCACAAAGAATGAGACTGACATAGATTTCACACAGAATGCAAATGTTATTGAATTCTAATGCAGACAATAAACATAAAATATTGTTACATATCTGCTTGTTTGTTAATTTCTGGTATAAATTCTTTCTGAGAAACTTCAGCGATACAAGTCCTTTCTTAATTAAAACTAGTTTATTCTTTCTTGATACAACTTTGTAATACACAGAATTTCCATAGTCACTTTAAACTTAACAACCTTTATATCACACGCTATAAATGACAGTGATTTACACATTTCACTTACGGTGCCTACTGTTCACTTGACTCAGTTATCTATCTATATCTATCTCTTGCTAGCTTTATTTGCCGGACTTATATACTAAAAAAGAGGGCGCCTGGCAAACACTTGGACATTCGCGAGGTTCCTCAATAAGTAATGATCCTTCTAGAAACTCCAGCGCGCATGCTCCCAGTTATAATGGTTATAATGGGTTATAATGCACTACTGTATAATGGGGAAATGATAGTTAAATGGAAAGTGTTGAACCAGCAGGAGCTAATGAATGTTTATTATAACAAAAAAGGCTCCTATTGGTCTCAGTAAACTAAACTGTAGAATAGAATTACTAAATAAAAACAACAACAACTCCATGTTATGTTAAGTTACATTACTCTCTCTTTAGTGTACCTAAATATAATAATGCAGTGAAGTCCAAGCTCCAACCTTGGGTTTCACTGATGGTTAAAATACCTTCACTAAATAATAAACAAAGAAAATACAATTCTAACAATATCAGAGTCAAGGCTTCACTAAGAATACTAAAACCTGTACACCTATGGTGAAAGTAAGTAACTAATTCATTGCTGAGAACCTTATGGCACTTACCCTAAATTAAATGAAAGTAATGGAACCTTAAGCTCAACTATGGCTAACACTTGCAGGAGGACTTTAATAAGAGTTCCCCTAAATCAAAACAGAAGAAAATGAAACAAAAAATATGTACCTATAGTTACACATACAGTTCTAATGTGAGAGCTTTAGGAGTTCTCACTGTATGTTAAACTAATAGATTAATGAAGAATCTATGTTAAAATCTATAGAAATTATGTGTGAAAATCTATATAAAACTTTCCCAAAATCTGCAGAAAAATCGCTTGAAATCTATGTAAAATCTACTGTTTGTTTGTTTGTAATTAAGCACAAAGCAACACAATGGGCTATCTGTGTTCTGCCCACCATGGGTATCAAAACCTGGATTCTAGTGTTGTAAGTCCACAGACATACCGCTGTGTCACTGGAGGGCAAAATATGCTGAAAATATGCTCTCCTGGGCCCCTACACCAAGGGTGTACATTCCATTCAGGCAAAAAAGCACGTGCCTACACATAAATTATCCCAAAATATTGAGACAAATCCTTAATTTTCCATATAAGCAAATCTATGATCAAACTTTGTACATCACTATTGAAAAAGGCAGAGTTTGGTATGAACTACTTTTTTTTCTTTAATGTTACACCCTTACAAACTAAAGTGTAGGCAATGAATTCGTGCTAAAGCATATTGGTTCTAGGCGTGTATGGTATGCATTGTAACCTAGCAACAAGTGATTGCTTGAATTGAGGGTTATTGTTCTACGTGATGAATGTAGATCAACTTTGTGACAAGCTGCAAATATGGCCACACGAAAAAGTATGGAAATGTTTGGAGCATGAAGCAGAATTTGGACCATCTTCCACATGTGTTGGGGTCAAATCCTCTCCAGAAGAACTGGCATCAACAATTGAAATGATTTTGCCATTCTCTCAACCACCATAAAAAAATTAGGAAATAAATATAAATTATGCCTCTTTCATTCTAGAATGAACACAAATTATAACATGAAAACATAAATGTTTAGGCTAAATAGCTAAATCTCATAACATTATATATTTATTATTTTTATTATATTGACTTTTCAGCCATGTCTGGCTAAAAATACAGAATTTACAATGAGAGGACACATGTTACCTTATCCAATAACATAAAACTGACTTTGGTCTATACAGAGTAACCTGTCTTGGCTGTGTTTTAGTAAACTAGTATTTTATGAAATACAGTCATATTTCAATTATTATACATTATATACACCTGGAAAAAA
>NW_013670108.1:13180-15141 GCF_000517525.1 Limulus polyphemus | reverse complement strand
GGGAAGAAGTTACACAAATGTCCCACTCAAGTCTGCAGTCCAGTGAAGGCCACCTGAAACTTCTGCATGCATCTTGGGAAGAAGTACACAAGTATGATTTTCCATTTAGGTCACTATTTATTGTTTTATAGTCAGAGTGGGATAGGCCCTAGAAAGTTGATTAAACCAGAGATGGACTGGAATTACATAGAACATACATGTGTATATAGATCTAGCTAGGTTTCTGAAATAACTAGCATGACAGTCAGCAAACACTTTAGTTTGCCAACAATCCACATAGAAAATATTAATTCTGTTGGCATAATATTTAGAATTACCATTTACACTATAAAAAAATATATTAGTCTAATTTTCACTCTGTACTCAGTCCTGTAAGCCATACTATTAAATAAACAAACAAGTACTTAAACAATAAAATTTGTTTCTGGCAAACTGTGCATTGGGTCTTTCTTTTATTAATTTTAGGAACTCTGGAGACAAAAAATTTCTGTTTCAACTACAACCTGTTGGTGAATAATCCTTGATTGGAATATTCAAGAAGAAATGACAGTGTTATATGTTGCTATTGCTTATTGTTTGGAAGAGAAAAGAAAGAAGATATTTTCTGTGTCTCCTGTCAGTGACTGGAAGAATATATCATTGGCAATAAACTGCCATATACAGGTTGGTTCCCTTCACCACGGTTGTACAATTCAGACAGAAAATTTCCTAGCTAAAGAGAACTTGAGAGAACTTACACCTGAGATACAAGACTTAGTTATTGAAGAATGTGAAAGAGACATAGACAACCTGATATTCAACAGTGTCTTAATCAACAAGAAAAGACAATGTTAATCGAAACTGTACTGTTGTAGTCCATTTTCTTGAGACTGTTGCACTGTGTGACAAACAGAACATACCACTCAGGGGACATACAGAGGATGAGAGTAACTTTATGGCCATCATGAATTATCATGCTAAAACTGATGAGATTCTGGCAAGGCATTTGACAAGTGCTCCCCGATAGGCAGATATTTGTCTCCATGATTTCAAAACAAAATGATAAATATTTTGGGAGACCAGAGCTAGACACACACACATTGTGAGCAAATCTAACAAATCTTCATACTTCTTGTTGATAGCAGACAAGGCAACAGACAGATCCACACAGGAACAAATTTCTTTATGTGTTAAGATCTATTGAAAATGTAAATGGTAATCTCTGCATGAAAAAATTTTTTAGGATTTGAAAGAGCTGATGAAACAAGTGGAGAGCAGCTTACTAATAAGATAATATACTCACTCCTAATGAACAAGATACGTGGACAAGGGATATGATTGGGCCGGTAACACGAGTGGTATACATTGTGGTGTTCAAGCCAGGATCAGAAATCATATCCCAAATGCTACTTATGTTCATGTCATGCATATTGTTTGAATCTGTCAATAGTATATGCTTTTTCTTAGCAAATTGTATGAAACATGATGGGAACATGATGGATTAACGAGATTCCCACTGTCCCTATCTACTATCTAGCGAAACCACAGCCAAGGGAACGGGCTTGGAAAAATCAGCTGGGAAAGTGATGAGATGCTTTCTCTTATTTAGTCAAATGCATGGAACATTATATTGAGAGCTTAGATAACAAGCCAGAATGATCAGAAGAGCTTCAGCCGAGAGCAAAACATAGAGAAGTTTGTGAAACTAGATGGTCTGCATGAGCAGATGCTCTATTCACATTGTGATCAGGATACGACAAGAGCAAAACATAGAGAAGTTTGTGAAAGTAGATGGTCTGCATGAGCAGATGCTCTATTCACATTGTGATCAGGATACGACAAGAGCAAAACATAGAGAAGTTTGTGAAAGTAGATGGTCTGCATGAGTAGATGCTCTATTCACATTGTGATCAGGATACGACAAGAGCAAAACATAGAGAAGTTTGTGAAACTAGATGGTCTGCATGAGTAGATGGTCTATT
>NW_013670108.1:0-12482 GCF_000517525.1 Limulus polyphemus | reverse complement strand
AAAGCAAAACATAGAGAAGTTTGTGAAAGCAGATGCTCTATTCACATTGTGATCAGGATATGACAAGAGCAAATCATAGAGAAGTTTGTGAAACTAGATGGTCTGCATGAGCAGATGCTCTATTCACATTGTGATCAGGATACGACATTGTTGTTGAAGTACTTACAGTTTGAATTAATCTTGACACTTGTGGCAGCTGAAAATGTACTACAAGTACTTGTTCCTTTACCTATTATGCTGCAGTCTCAAAACTTAGATTTAGTAGAAGCTGCAAAAGAGGCTCGAGTTGTTATGACAGTCATTCAAGATTAATGTAATGACGAACTTGTGTGGAATACGCTTTATGACAAGGCAGTTGGGATTGCAGAAAGGAACAATGTTGAGCCAAGGATGCCAAGGTGTGTTGGTCAACAGAGGAACTGTGTTATTGTTCCTTCCTGGTGATGGTCCAAGTGAATATCATAAAAGGGCAATGTATTATCCTTTCATTGACCACTACTTCAGGAATTTCGTGCAAGACCTATTGTACCTGAAGGACTGTTCTGTGCATAGTATGTGATCCCTTCACATTTGAGAGAACTTACACCTGAGATACAAGACTTGGTTACTGAAGAATGTGAAAGAGACATAGATGAGAATTTAACCAGAGGTGAGTTTCAGAGGTGGCAGACCCAATGGGAGGGTCAAGATGGCAAACTAAATAGCTTATCAGATACATTGGACCTTACAAACAAGTTCTTGTATCCAAATATTTACAATATTCTGTCAATACTCCTTGTCATGCCGGTGTCAGTTGAAGTGCAGAGAAGTCTTTCTCATCAGTGAAGCATTTTAAAAACTATCTTCATTCCACCAAGGTCCGGCATGGCCAGGTGGATAAGACGTTCTACTCGCAATCTGAGGGTCGCGGGTTCGAATCCCCGTCCCACCAAACATGCTCGGCCTTTTCAGCCGTGGGGGCGTTATAATGTGACGGTCAATCCCACTATTCGTTGGCAAAAGATTAGCCCAAGAGTTGGCGGTGGGTGGTGATGACTAGCTGCCTTCCCTCTAGTCTTACACTGCTAAATTAGGGACAGCTAGCACAGATAGCCCTCATGTAGCTTTGCGTAAAATTCAAAAACAAACAAATCATTCCACCATGGGACAGGAAAGACTTGCTGCTTTAGCTCTTCTACATATACCTAAGCATTTTGAACTGGATCTTGAATCAGTAGAAGGAAAAATAGAAGACTGGCCCTCATATTCCATGAAAAGGAAATTGATTGTACTTTAATTATGTTAATAAAATATGCAAATGAACACAATTAGTGTTTTTGTTCTGTTAAATGTTATGAAAATTCATCTTATTATGATCCTTTGAATTTACTTTACAAATTGTATGCCCCTGTACATTGCTGTATGAATGACAATAAACTGTTGAGTTTTTAACATAAGAAAACATTGATTTGTACCTGTTAGACCAATTTGCCAATGAGTAGTGAAAAATCATTAGCAAGTCCAGCTACAGCTACTGCCTGATTTGCTGACAAGAACAACTCTGCATGTTAATTAAAAAGCATGTTATTATTCCAGCAAGGTGCCTAAGCTCCACTTGACACAATTAGCCCCAAAGGAAAGTTGAAATTAGAAACTTGCTTGGGTAGTAACATGTTCCAGTCAAGAAAACAGTGAAAAACAATAAAATTTTGAAAACTTTACTGTTAAACTGAAGGAATGGAAAACATGTAGTACAGCCTAGTACACACTACTAAATCTTAGATAGACCTGCTAATTAAGTTATTTCTTCAATTTTTAATTTAATCAGGGATTTGAATTAGTCAGTGGGAGCTGAATCTCAGATAGACCTGCTAGATGTACGATTTTTATATTTCATCAGTTAGGATTAGATTAGTAAGTCAGAGCTGACTATTAGGTAATCCTGGTAATAAACTTAGGCTTACTATTTGTAATTGTTTCAGTTAGACTGTATATTGATTCATTAGAGCTCATCTCAGAAAGATGTGTTAATTAAGTTACATTTAAGTTTTGGTATTTTATCAATTAGGATTTGAACTGGTTATTCAAAGCTGAAACTCAAGTAGATATACTAATTAAGTTAGATTTACTATTTCGGATTTTATCAGTTAGAATTTGGATTGATTTGTCAGAGATGAATTTTAGGTAAGCCTGTTAATTAAGTTAGACTTACTGTTTGAGATTTTACTAATTTGAATTTGGATTGATCAGGCAGAGTGCTAATGAGTACTACTATGCTCTTGTAAAAATATCTATACATTTATAAATTGCCATTTACTATTATTTAATGAAAGAATAAGAAATAAAATAGAATGTGTTTGAATACAAACCTTTAAGTTTGTTTTTTATGAGTGTAAAATGTTTAAATATCATGTTTAAATGTGCCCAACATGACAAAATATGTATAACACTATAAGACCAGATGAACAGCCATGTGAATGAAGGTATTACCTTTTAATCACAACTGAATAATATTTTTTTATAGTGTTCAGTTTCATCCAGAACATATGGCAGGACCTCAGGACATGGAGTCACTGTTTGATGTTTTCATTGAAACGGTGAATGCTAGTATCCTTGGTGACTTGGAGTGAGTAGTCGTTTAATAACAAGTGGTCGTTAAGTAGGGGGGATTAAATATTTTGTTAAAGTTTATGATCTCAAGTTACTTGGAATTTGAATTATATGCTGAAAATAAGTCATAGTTGTGACTTTCTAATAAACAAGTAATTAGAGTGTAATATAAGTTATAGTTTGACAGAATAAAACTTACAACATTAAAGGATTTATATTGTTTGTCCACCAGTAATCTGGTCATATATGTTCTCTTATTTAGTATTTCTGTCTCATTTATTTAATAGCTATAGTGTCCTTTCATTTCAAGTAACCACCATATTAACAATAGAAGTAGCATGATTTCATCCCATTTAAACCAACTTGCATATTCTAGAAGACTCGGGCAAACGCTGTAAAACAGTTCTTGAACTCTATAAAACATACATATGGTCACTTTTGAATATGGTTGTCCTGATTTTCTTAATATAGGAAGCACAAATTATTGAAAATTACAAAAACTCCAAAATCAAGGGATGCAAATAACTAAACATCCACCAAAATATATCCCAATATCAGCACTCCATAAAGAACAACAACTTATAACCTATAAACAAAAGAATCTGTAATAACGCTATCAAATATTTCAGTATAGAAATTTACTGTTTTCCCTCTCATCTAATACTGAAGAAACCATACAACATGATCAGAGAAGAACTGTAAGAAAAAAAATTGTCATCAGGCTTTTTAAACATAATAATACTTGATCTAACAGAAACACGGCTTTGATTAGACTGTCTTCTTATTCTTTTGAGTAAAAGATTTCATGTGTATTTGTGCAATCTCATGCCATCACCACTTCCTGGTCTTATAAAGTCCAGTATTGAACAAGTCTCAAATAAAGCCTTCCAAATGTTGAAGACTAAGACTTTTCCTCCAAAGGATGAAGAAGGGAAACTATGAAATCCCTTGATCATCCTGGATTTATTCAAGTTTCTGTTATCATCATCATCATTTCAGAATTAAATTAAATTGTGTAAATAAAATTGTACTTACCCTATTTGGGGTATCAAGAAAAAATAATTTCTTAGTCAGAAAATCCAGTAAAATATGTTGGCAATTAAAAGTTAATACCCAACTTGTTATTTTAACAAGTTAATGTTTCCAAACATATGATGACCGAAGTTATACTAGAACTTTACTAGACTCACATTGTGAAAAAAGTGATGTTTGTGTTTAAAAGCATTTGAAATACAACCAAAATGAATACGTGGAAAATTTGGTACATGCAATTATTAACTACAACTATGAAGAACAACTGTATAAAACAAAATATCACTTGATTCTGATTCACATATTTTGGATTAGTCTTTATATTTCAAAACTAAATCTTAACTTGTCTTTATTTCACATGATATTTCAGATTGAAGTCTTAATTATCATTTGTCTGATTTACATGATATTACAGATTGTTGTTATATTTTAAAACTAAATTTTTACTTATCTCTGATTCACATAATATTTCAGATTGAAGTCTTCATATTTTATAACTAAATTCTCATTTGTCTCTGATTTACATGATATTTCAGATTGTTGTTATATTTTAAAACTAAATTTTTACTTGTCTCTGATTCACATAATATTTCAGTGTCTTCATGTTACTTGAGATAATTCAGAATAGTTCACACAAATCAAGATTTTGAAGTGAAGTCCGTGTAAATACACAGGATAGAATACATTAAGAGCAACGTTTTATTGGTATATATTTTACAAGTAATTTAATTGTAACTTGTAAGCTGTTGATGAAATTGAAAGTTATAAGCCGAGACTGTAATGCAGTAACTCTCTGAAATCACATTCTTCTGCTGCTACTTCAGCAATACTGTGACTCAGCAATTAACCTTATTGCTATGGGTTTTCCTATGGTCAGGGGTCAAAGGGCATGTCATCATGTTCGTAGATTTACATTCAAAATTTTATTGAACAACTATTTTATGAATGTATGTCATTAAATTTGGTATCAAATTATAGATTGTAATTCATACTTAAGTATTATACATTAGTTAATTTTTGATTTTAAAAGTAAGTATTAAAACAAAGTTTCTAAATATTGATTTTTGTGTGTCATGTAGTATGTTGAATGCAGCTTTGGTTCAAATTAGATGTTTGTGATGTTGAAATACAAAGTTTATAGTTTCTTATGAATTTAAAACTCAAATTACTAATACTGTAAACTAGAATATAAAATAAAACATCTTATATTTCTTATTTACTGAGATATGACTATATTTAGCAAATCAAACACAGTGGCTCCACCCACCTCTTCCATTTTTGGAAATACTAGCTTATGTACACCTGCTTCCCTCTATCATGTATTTATAACCAATCAAAAGCTCAGAACTTCATCCACACGGATTTTTCAGCCTATTCAAGGTGTCTATTTCCCAAGATTAATTTTTTTTCCCCAATCTCGGTAAGGAATGGGAAAGAGAAAAAGGTGTTTGAAAAACAATATATCTTTTAGGCTGAAATAATGCTTAGTTAGTAAGTCTGATAAATTCTGTGATTCTGGTAAAGTAATTTATAATTTTTCATTATTTCAAAATATATATAAAACCTAAAAAAATTATTTTGTTTTATATCCTCCACTTGCAAAATTTGGCAAGGCTTAACATGCAAGGTACAACAAGTAAGTACAAACTTCTTTACAGTCTTAATTGGTAGAGATTGTTGTTTTCTATATTTCTTTATTTACTGTTCTATGTTTTAAGAAAAGTAACTGAAATGTAAGAATTTACTTGTATGTCTCTCATGCAACATCTATTAACTAATAGTAGCATAGTATGCTCATGTGACTCCCTTTACACTCCTATACCAAACCTTCACTTCTTGTTTGGCAGCTTTTGAGTACAGACGTTTTCTTTTGTGCTCTGTGCTTCCAGTGTGACACATTTTTAATTTTCGTTTAAAGTGGTTCAATTTTCTTTTGGGTTATACATTGCCACATTTCTCCCTGTTTATTATTGTCGTTTTTCTGCACTAGACAGTTTTGTGCAGTTTTCGTGAATTATGAAGTTACCACTTTGGAGGTTAAACCAATGACCAAGCTCCTATCTCTGGCCTCGGATACGGGTGACCCGATTGTGGATATTTCTGATTTTGTCCATCAGGAGATTGAACGCTACTTGGGTGACCCTTTGTCCCCTAATGTTGCCCGAGCTCCTTCAGAGGCTGTTTACATTATTCGGAATGACGATGATCTTGATCGTTTTTTTCCTTCTCCCGAATTAGCAATTTCTTCCCAGTTCCAGCCTGATGATTCACCCTGGCCTTCCTCGGCTTTCACGGATTTTATATCAGGTTTGTGATGTTTTGTCTCTTTCCCCTATCTGTTATTCCCCTCGTCCTTCTTTATTGCATGAGAATTCTTCTCAACCATTTTTGGTATTTCCTCTCTCTCCAGATATTCAGGTCCATGCGGATCACTTTCTCTCTCAGGTAGGTGAAGGGGTCAGTATGCCCTTGCTTCCCATCGGGTGGAATATCCGTTTTTTTATCACAAGTTGTTGGGTTCCTCACTACCTCATTGGGGGATGGCTCTTGAATCTAATATTAGTCTCACACATGCCCAATATTCTTGCTTTTGTCTTATCCTCACTACCCTTCTTCGGTATCTGTCTTCTATACATCTCCTCTCAGAGGCAATCTACAGAAATCCTGAGGGATTTTCTGGTGATACCCTCCACCTTCTCCCTTCCACTTTGGCCCATAGTTCTTCCTCAGCTCTTTTGTTACATATGTGGTTTCTTTGTTGTTGGGACCTTATTGGTAGGGGTTCCATTCTGGCTCGTGTTAAAGACACCATCCCTGATGATATGGAGCCACAGGTAACATCCACCAGACAACAGTCCACACTTTCTACTTTTGTGACCCATTTATCTCGACCAGAGCCTTCCATGTCACCTATTCCTGTTTCCCGTCCTTTATCCTCCAATCCTTTACCCTTCAAATCTGGGTACTTCTTTTTGTTGAGGGTATCACCGATGTATCATCCGTCGTCAACAGTATCAGTGACAACCTGGTGGGTATGGGGTCTGTGGGAGCTCGTTTGTTAGATTTTCTTCCTCGCTGACTCCTCTTTGTTGAGGATTAATAGGTGACAAAGGTTCTTTCAGAGGGACTCATTCTTACGTTTTTTCCCTGCCTCCCATTTCTCCACACACTGTTTCCTTTCCTCCTCAAGATCCTGTGATTTGTCAGCATCTGTCAAAGGTATTTCAGGATTTGCTTTCAAAGTGAGCTATCAAACTGGTTCACCATCCCTTGGAGGGGTTTTACTCTTGTCTTTTCGTGGTCCACAAGAAAAACGGGGATTAGTAACTGGTCATCGATTACTTGCACCTCAATCTCTTCATTGCACTCCCCAAGTTCATTATGGAGTCCTTTCTCACACTGAGATGGGCGTTTTCACTGCGATTGTGGATGACAAAAATGGATGTTTCCAATGCCTATCTCCACATCCCAATTGCCCTTTAATCCCCCATCTTTATCTTCAGTTTGTTAATTTCGGGTTGGTTTACCAGTTTTGGGCTCTCTCCTTTGGACTTGTCTCAGCTCCATACGTGTTTTGTCACGTCGTTCGGGCCTTTTCTCATCATATTCATACTTTGAGGTTACAGTTTTATCATTACATGGATGACTGGCTACTTCTAGATCATTCTGAGCAAGCATCAAACAACCATACTCACCAACTCCTTTCTGTGGAAGCTTGGGTGGGCTGGTTTATAAAATTGGAGAAGACAGTCCTTTGACCCACCCAATACTTAGTGAATTTGGGGGTCTTCTTTGACACCAACATCAGTCAAGCTCTCCTTTCTTCTTTATGCCTCAGTTCTATGGAACTTTTAGTTCCCCATGCCCTCTCAGCTTGGTCACTTACTGCTTGAGAGGTTATATCATGCTGGCCAATAGGGTGCAATCAGGAGGACCTGACAAGGAGTGGAGTGTCCCAGAGAAATCACCCAATGAAGCAAATGGATGGGAGGGTACACATAAAGGTATTTGTGAGACCAATCCTCCTGGCTGAAGGCATCGACAGCCAGAGCCTGTGAATGTGGGATAGGTGACCAAAAGAGGGTAACAAAAAAATGCATCCAATTGGGGAGAACCCCATTGGAGGCAAAGGACATGTGATAATGCAAATGTGGTGTTCCTGGGCCAAGTATAGAAGATCCAAGGTCTGGAAACAAAGTTCTCTGGTGGATGATATGAGACGCCACTGTAGAGTTGTCAGAATGAACCATCACCAGATGTTGATGGGTGAGAGATAGCAAGTGAGATAATGCCCGACAAACTGCCAAAAGTTTGAGAACATTTATATGCAGGACAAATTCGTCTGCAGACCAATGGCGCAAAGCTTTATGACTCAAGCCCCCATCCGTGAACAGATGGACTTCCAGATACAGGGGAGGAAGTGGCACACCAACCAGCATATAAGCTTTGTCAAGCCATCACAGCAAATTGACTCTCAGGGAAGGAGGAAGGGAAATGGTGGCAGAAAGAGGATCCCCTGCAAGGTTCCATTGTTTGTGAAATGTCCACTGCAAGGATCTCGTATGGGCATGACCGAGGGGGGCCAGTGTGGTCAAGGATAACCACATCCCCAAATGTAACCCTGATTTTCGAGGCTCCAATGTCTACTTCTCTCACCACCTGTCCCTTTTCCACTATTTCCCTCCCTTCTGCATCAACTTTGATCCCACACTCTTCATCCCAATCTCCTCATCCTGTGTGTTCTTGCCTGGCTTTTGTGCAGTCCTTGGTAAGGAGATCCAGTTTCATGTATTGGGTTGCCTCCCTGTTAGCTACTTCCATTCATCCATCTTCCATAGACGTTTTCCAGTGCAGGTAGAACGTCTTCTGCTATTGGTCTGCTGGTAGGGGATTTCTTGCTACCAAGCCTTCAGTAGCTCGGTGGCAGCGGAATTTCTCACTTGGCTCTTTGGTCTCTGATTTATGGATATAGGGCAGCCCTTTCCCATACTTTCTGTTTCTCCAGATACTCTAGGGTTTTTACTTCCTCTGTCTCACTATGCTCATGCATTCATGGATTCAGAGGCCTATCAGGCATCCTCCCCTTCCAAACATTAATGTTGTCCTCCATACCCTGACTTTCATCATATTCCTTCTTTCATTTGTCGCTTAAGACCTATTTCCTTCTTCTTTTGGCCTATAGATGTCCTTGGTCTGATTTATTTGTCTTTGATGCTTCACGTACCCTTTATCATCCTATTTATCTCAAGAAGGTTGTTCCTCTTTTTCTTCTATTTTCCTACCTTCTGTCTCCCATCTTTACTCTTGTTTGGACTCCGATAGACTGCTGTGTCCTGTCAGGGCCATATGGTATTATATTACATGTACAGCTACCCTATGGGGTATGCACAACCATCTTTTCACTTCCTGGCAATCATCCTCCCTTCATGATCTTTCCTCTTCTACCCTTACAAATTAGGTCTGCTTCTGGTCCATTTGGCCTACTCTTTACCTTTTTCCTCCCGTACCTTGTTCCATGTTTCCTCCCATCCAATTCATCATCTCACATTTTCTCTAACTTCCTGTCTTTATTGTCTGTTTGAGGAGATTCTTCAAGCTGGCATGTGCACCATGCCCAGTATGTTTGTCTCCCATTATCTTCATCACATCATGCTTTCCTCTTTGCCAGGGTTTTCTCTTTCACCTATGGCCATGCTCCCATCTTTGATGTGACTTTAACTGGTAAATTTTATTACTTCTCCTCTTTTTCAGTGGCCATTCTTCATTCCCACTTGTTCACATGGATCCCACTCTATGGCAAGTGGTGCCTGACCAGGTATTCATTAACTTAAAATCTGCACTGTCAGCCATGTTGATTCACGCTCTCTTGTACATGGCTCTGCATGGTCATCGTAGAGATGGGGTTTTCTACAAGATCGCTGGAAGGTTATCTTATAAGGGGGCCACATTAGCTTGTAAAGTGACAGGCCAACTCTAATGGTTGTGGATATTGATGAGTATACAAATAGCATAAAGATCAACTCCTGTGGAGGCCACGTCACACCTACACCAGCAGAACACCACTGCCCTACTCTTGAATGAATGGTTATAGCCAACTTGTAAGTGGAACCCATTCATGAGGGTGCCTCCATGGTTAACCAGCTTGGAACTGGAAAGTGGTAAGAACTCCCATACTACACTCGAGGAAGGGGCGTGAGAATGCATTGGAGAGTCCGGAGGTACATCATCATTGGAGACAGTGCAATGGCTGACCACAATACCCTATTTTGAAAAGCAGACCATACCGAGTTATTTACTCAAGGCATGGCAGGGATGGTCATCTATCCCCTTCTGCTTTACCCATGCTGTCCATGGGTGGTACAGTCTTGAACGGACATATTTATGAAGCAACTATCATGAGGTATATTTACACAACTGTGGAATTGATCCGTCACCGAACTGGTTGACATGGCTTCCTACTATTCATTTACAAATACAGTTGAGTTGATCCGTCACCTTAATGGTTGATGTGGCCTCCTGTTACAGATTCCATGCCACTTGGAGTTGACCTGTTGCACATGCAGTTCACCCCTTTTGATTGGAAACCCTCATCCTGCCTTTGTGTGGTGAACATTGGCTCCCAGCATTGAAGTGTTGGATTCAAGTGAACCAATCAACATAAGTCCTTGCACAAGTTTAATCCATCCTCACCATGCCAGATGGCCAGTCCTGGATTGCTGTAGGGTGTTGATCCTTTTGTAGTACCCTGGATTTGAAGCGGATCTTAATTCCCAATTCTTGGGTTGGAGGTGAAGATGGTATGATCCTCATCCTATCCTCACATGAATGTCAGTAACCCATAGAGAAGGTTTTGATGTAGTTGACTTGCCGAGTATCATCCGACACGCCCTAGCCACTCTACATCTCTCAATTTCTGCCTATGTGTTTTACAAATTATACACATGGGCAAAGAGTATACCTGGATCAGAAGTGGTGCAGTGCCCCTCCTCTGATCTCTGGTTCTCTTTCTCTTATGGTCAGGGGTATCCTTCGGAAGCTTTTGGGGGTGCTTCTTTATTATTCCCTTGCACCATTTCCTCCTCCTTCTCAGTGTGGGATTATAGCTAATCTTGTGGGGGAAGTACTCTATTGGAAGTTATAATTTTCCTATACCAAAAGTGTATTTCCACTCACATTTCCTACCTTTCTTCCCCACTTCTCCGGTGCTTGTACCTACCAAACCTTGAACTGAAGGCTTGGTAGAGGAGTGTAGAGAGGAAGTCACATGCCTCACGTGAGCATACTATGCTACTATTGGTTAATAGATGATGCATAATGATTTGCATGAGAGACACGTTGGAATGTACCAATTCCAACATGGGGGAGTACAAGGCTTGTGGTATGCGTAAAGCAAATGTTCGCATACAGAAGGCAGCACTGAATGAGAATAGCTAAGGAGGTAAGTACATGTCGGAAATACATTTTCAGTATAGGAAAGTCGTAACATAACTTAGGTGCTCTATAGATTTATACATGTGTAGCCTTGTTTGTAGGTGTTCTATAGATTTAGTTTGTGCATGAAATTAACTTTTTATTAGTATGAGTTTTTCTTTTTTTTTTCTATAGAACATCTGTAAATGACTGTCTGAATTTTTATCTGGGTTTTTCAAAGCCAGTACTATCTGTTGAAAGTACCAGTAAAGTTTTGATATTGGGTTCTGGTGGTTTATCAATTGGCCAGGCTGGGGAGTTTGACTACTCTGGCTCTCAGGCAAGTATAAACTTTAGTGTTAAAAACTTGAGATATGATTTAGTGGATTAAACCATGTGTTATGACTGACATAAGTTGGTTACATTCAGAAATGTAATGTTTAATTCTTTGCCATGAAAGTGCTACAGTAATATAATGACCACAGTGTCTAGATCATATGATGAGTTTTCAATATGATTTATGTTGTTTTATGTTATTGGGTAAATGTTCTTAACTTAACTGTTCCAGTTACTAATTAGTTTTTTAATATTGAATATACTTTATTCATTATATGTTAGGGAAGAAGTAGTACATAACTTTTGTTGAAATAATTTAAAAATCCCCTGTGATATACCCAATGATTGTGTGTGTTCCTGGACCAGGTAGATGCTACATTACAGTAGTACATAACTTTTGTTGAAATAATTTAAAAATCCGCTGTGATATACCAAATGATTGTGTGTGTTCCTAGACCAGGTAGATACTACATTACAGTAGTACATAACTTTTGTTGAAATAATTTAAAAATCTTCTGTGATATACCCAATGATTGTGTTTGTTCCTAGACCAGGTAGATACTACATTACAGTAGTACATAACTTTGTTGCAGGGGATTTTTAAGTTATTTTGATTGTGTGTGTTTGTTCCTAGACCAGGTAGATGCTACATTACAGTAGTACATAACTTTTGTTGAAATAATTTAAAAATCCCCTGTGATATACCAAATGATTGTGTGTGTTCCTAGACCAGGTAGATACTACATTACAGTAGTACATAAGATTTGTTGAAATAACTTAAAAATCCCCTGTGATATACCAAATGATTGTGTGTGTTCCGAGACCAGGAAGATACTACATTACAGTAGTACATAACTTTTGTTGAAATAACTTAAACATCCCCTGTGATATACCAAATGATTGTGTGTGTTCCTAGACCAGGTAGATACTACATTACAGTAGTACATAACTTTTGTTGAAATAATTTAAAAATCCCCTGTGATATACCAAATGATTGTGTGTGTTCCTAGACCAGGTAGATACTACATTACAGTAGTACATAACTTTTGTTGAAATAATTTAAAAATCCCCTGTGATATACCAAATGATTGTGTATGTTTGTTCCTGGACCAGGT
>NW_013670107.1:82133-87490 GCF_000517525.1 Limulus polyphemus | reverse complement strand
CATAGATAGGCCTAAATAAAAAGTTTTTATTGTGTACCAGTTTAACGTTGAATATTATTTATGATTTTAACTTTATACACAAGTGCCAAAATACTATAATAATGAATCTTGTGTTTAGTAATAATGTAAGTCGTTATTTATTATATGTTTTA
The DNA here is from genome assembly GCF_000517525.1 of Limulus polyphemus. Lineage (NCBI taxonomy): Eukaryota > Metazoa > Arthropoda > Merostomata > Xiphosura > Limulidae > Limulus > Limulus polyphemus. The sequence continues at coordinate 87,338 of NW_013670107.1, read as the reverse complement.
ACCAGACAAAGACAATATATTTTATTAGACTTCTAGTTTTACGATTGTTATTGTTTGTAAACGTAAATTAAAACATATTCGGCAATATTTACACTACTCACTAGTAATATGTATTCTTTTGTCATTTGAAGTTAAAGTTCGTTTGTTTTTAAATACAAAATTGTAGAATGAGTTACCTGTGTTGTGCCCACAGTGGGTATCGAAACCCGGTTTTAACGTTATAAGACCTCAGACTTACCACTGAGCCAGCGGGATGTTGCAATTAACGGAATAAATACATCATATTGGCATTCTCTAAAATGATTCGCTTTCTATAGTAATAGATAATACTTTATATTCTAAACGTCCAAGAACATTTGTGTAAGTTGTGTAGGAAAATAAGTTTGAAAAAACCTTATTTATTTTTGTTTTAGGAATGGCTAAGAAGAACAATAACACCAAAGAAAAGTTGTCATTATTTTTTTAATGCCAGGGCTATCTGCGCTAGCCGTCCCTAATTTAGCAGTGTAAGACCACCCACAGCCAACTCTTGGGCTACTCTTTTACGAATAGTGGGATTGACCGTCACATTATAACGCCCCTACGGCTGAAAGAACGAGTATTTTTGGTGTGACGGGGATTCGAACCCGCGACCCTCAGATTGCGAGTCGATCGCCTTAACCACCTGGCCATGCCGGGTCAACAGATAAGTTATAACCAGCTCAGATTAAAAAATTCAATTACGTGCTATGGACAATTTATTTCAATTGCTCCAGAGGCATATTTGTAGAAAAATTGTTTGTTTAAAGTTAAGCACAAAGCTACATAATGAGTTATCTGTGCTCTACCTACCAAGGGTATCGAAACCCGGTTTATAGCGTTGTAAGTACGAGTGTGCAGACATAGCGCTGTGCCACTGAAGACTGTGAAAAAGTTAGGGAAGATTTAAAGATTTTCTAATAACTTTTATCTAAAATATGTTTTTTCAGTTAGTAACGAAAGTTATCTTTTTTTCTAATCCAATCGGAAACAAATATTGAAATATGCAATATACCACGATATCAGAGTGTTTTTTAATAGATAAATTAAAGTACAAATTTAGACAAATGAACAGAAATTAAGTTTAAAAGTTTAATCAACTTCTGAATTCATATTCAACTTTTCATTGTCGCTACCAGTTTATTCCTTAACACGTCAAATATTAATTTACAATTGACTCTTAGCTTTGATAACATTGATCAGTAAATTACTATTTTTATTTTATTTTACCATTACACATCTTCGCATATACAAATGACTTGCATACACTAATTATCTATTAAAATTTATCATAAATATTTTGAAATGTTTCATATCTCTGAGACAATGTGATTTTACAAGAGACGAATAATTAGTTATTCAGACGTATTGACTAAATTTATCAGACGTCAAACGTTGAAGTAGTAGCCTTATTGATCCATAAAAATAGTAAGTGAGAGAAACCTTGCAATAAGCTATCGAATGGAGAAACCGTTATGTAAACTAATAACATAGTGTTTAAGACTTAATAAAGACAGGAGGATAATGGATTTTCTAAGAAACGTATTAACATACGATGATATTTGTATGTAAGTCTTGGCTTACATATTTTTATAAATTCTCCATTACAGTAAAATAAGTATGAAATGTGATGGAGTAGAAATGTTAGAAGTAAACTGATAGAAAAGAAGAAAATACGTGTTGAACACGCATAGTGCAATTAATCTTGGCTTTGAGTTAAGAAATAATTTATTCCTGTTTTGGCTCTCGATTTAGAACAGACTACTTCAACGTGTATGTATTGATTAAGGTAATGACCTTTGTTTATAACATTTCTAAACTCACATGAACTTAATTAATAGATCCGTCAGATACTCTGCGAAGTTATCCACAAATACAAACTCAACTGTAGATAGTATACTTAACTTTATAAGTTGCTTAATTGACGTATGTATATACGTATATTTATGTCCATAATAACGCCCAAGTCATTGCAATTATGTTCAGCCGCTTACATATTTTTTATAGATTAGCTTAAAAATATAATTTATTCTTGCTTTGCTTTTCAACAGCGGTAAACGAATCGCGATATCACGATGGAAATGATGTAGACAGTAGACAAAGAGTGAATTAAGGCTCTCTCTCTCGTCTAATAGTGTAAAATAAAACTACTTTAAGTGGAGTAAACCTGAAGTCATAAAATCACAGTAAAAGCCACACAGACTAACCATTGTCGTATAAGTTATAATGCTAGAGTGAATACTTATTGGTGAGACTCTATTAATAATTTTGATTAGTTTCAAAGATAAACACAAACACACAGTCAATAGCTAGTACGATAAATCTCCGGGCGCTTAACAACATATTTATTTTACTACTATGATGTTAGGCTAATAAAAGAAATCTCACTGAAATTTACACACGACTTTCCCTCAGAGCTCTACAGTTGAGTATAGCATATATTTGTCTTATGATTTTGTGGTTATACATTATTTTGATACACTAAGTTATCAAGATAGCTAAACAGAAGTATTGAACTTGGAATCTTTAGCCTAACAGTCCAACTTTATCACATAATTATACGAATGGATCGTAATCTAACTGCTAACTTTATTGTCTGAATATGGTTTGTGATCATTTGGTTACTATAGATTTTACTCTGTTCGGTACATTGGCTTAAAGGCTGTATACCATATTATAGTGATTTCAGAAATATATTTATTTTTCCATATTTAGCGCCAACTTTATGAGAATAACGCCTAGTGATCTATCTGTCTGTAATCGCCTATTCTGTTTAGTAATGATAACAAATGCATCCCCGAATTATGTATGTGTTCTACTCCTATAGCTACCCCTTCTGTTCTCACTGTACATTTTCTGCCTTTCTTCTATACATCATGCTACACATATGATCTTAATTGCTCTTGGCATTTTGAAGATGGTGTTACATTACATTTTCTTTTTTATAAATGTTAATTTTGCATTTGCTCTATTCATGAAAATGTATAATAGAAATATTTCGAAATTGAATTTCAAATAAGAACAACTTTTTCATTCATAGTATGTTCTAAAACTTTAGAATATTTGTTTTTTCTTAGTTTTTATATCATTGTGTATTTGTTGGTTTTATAGCCATTATACCATTGTGTGTTTATTGGTTTTATAGTCACTAAACGACTGTGTACTTTTTGGTTTTATAGTCACTATATCATTATATATATATATATATTTGTTGGTTTTTTATAGTCACTCTACCATCGTGTATTTGTTACTTTTATATTCACTATACCATTGTGTATTTGTTGGTTTTATAGCCATTATATCATTGTGCATTGTATACTTATTAGTTTTACAGTCACTGTACCATTGTGTATTTGTTGGTTTTACAATCATTATACCATTGTGTATTTGTTGATTTACAGCCACTATACCATTGTGTGTTTATTGGTTTTATAGTCACTATGCCACTGTGTACTTGTTGGTTTTATAGTCACTATATCATTATATATATATATATTTGTTGGTTTTTATAGTCACTCTACCATTGTTTATTTATTGGTTTTATTTCTATAAACTAAATTTCATAGTATTGAATTTCTAAAACAGGTACAATATTTATAACAACATATAGTAATATATTTTAGTGCAACTTTAGATCCGTGTTGACTCTATTTGGCATTGTGGGATTAATTCAGCCATACAATTTATAAGTATCAAATACAGTAAATAATCCGAATTATTTTCTTCCTTAAGCCCAGAAACTGTAGTTGTAGCTATAAACTGAAAACCAACAAACACTTGTTATATCTCCCTGCACACAAGATAAATGAAATTAGATTTAAACATTCACCCAGTATGCAGAATAGTTCATTAAGTTCTACATTAATATGTAACACCACTCTTTGGTACAATGAACTAAATACTAAACTAAAAGTATTCAATCTACATTAATATGTAACACCACTCTTTGGTACAATGAACTAAATACTAAACTAAAAGTATTCAATCTACATTAATATGTAACACCACTCTTTGGTACAATGAACTAAATACTAAACTAAAAGTATTCAATCTACATTAATATGTAACACCACTCTTTGGTACAATGAACTAAATACTAAACTAAAAGTATTCAATCTACATTAATATGTAACACCACTCTTTGGTACAATGAACTAAATACTAAACTAAAAATATTCAATCTCTGTGCAGATAGTACATTGTGTAGGTATATGCTTAAAACAAACAATAACGAGAAAGTAAAACAGTTACTATCTTATGAATATGAATCTTTTTCAATTATTCTAAATTAAATATTTTATTTATTTCAAAATTTTAATCAAAATGTAAATACATTTGATGGTACGATCTATGTTTACTTCGGATATCCTGGCCATCAAGAATAAAAATCAGAAACATATGTTAAACGTTTACTTGTTACATCTACTTAACCCAGAAAATAAATTTTTGTTGGACTATCAAAAAACTCGATAAACCAGATTCACATAAATAATAAATTAATTGAAAAGATATACTTACACACAAAAATATTATAGAATGTCTCAATACAGATTACAAGTTAGATGAGCTCTTAAATGAATACATTATTTAAGTTACAGATTCTATACCAAGAGAAAACGAAGTACCAGATAATTTTTGTAGAATAGAATATAACATGTTCAATAAAAATCATTGTTAAGATAACAAAGAATAAATAATGAATAGAATGATTACCGAACAGTACACAGGTCTGCTCAATTTCTTAGTGTCGTGAACATAACCCATGGTTAGGCCTAACCAACATCACAGAGAACAATAAGATAAAAATTCAAGTAATTAAATCGGGCTAAAAAATCAGTTTAACAGACAAACATTAGTAGCAACTTAAACAGAAATTCAAGACAGAGGTAAAAATGAAATGTCAAGGAATTGAAAAGTTTATTTCTACGTAAATGATTTAAGTGAAAAAAATAAGAAAGGCAGGCATCATAATTAAGGAAGATATTCAGCTAAACAATACATTCTGATGAGGAAAAGGCATTAATATAGAGACAGATTATAAGGTTTCTATTTAAGTTTTTATAACTTTCATTTTTCTTAAAATAAATAATATTTATCATTAATCATATGTCAACTTTTCGAAATCCGATTGCAAGAAAAAGGTAATTTAAGCCATGAAAAATTAATAAATTTCCCAAGAACTAAATG
>NW_013670107.1:67278-81318 GCF_000517525.1 Limulus polyphemus | reverse complement strand
TCGAACCCGCGACCCTCAGATTGCGAGTCGAGCACCCTAACCACCTGGCCATGCCGGGCCCCAAACTCTCTATTGGAATGAAAAAATATAAAGAATTGTGTTTACTTAAAAACTATAAAACTGTAATTATTCTATAAATCCATATTTTTACCTTAATTTTAATCATTATAAAATCTATCTGAGCTGTTATTATTACATAGCTAACATATTTATCAGTTAATTCTTATATAAGTTTTTCAAATAACTAATTATTTTTACACCAAATGAGCAGTTTATCCAAAATTGTTTTATCGCTAATTTTTGTTAATTTTGTAAAATATATACGACATCATTATAAGAAAAAATCTTTAATGTTCGAATTATTGACTTTATATTACCTTATATTGTTCCTGATATCTAATTGTTTTAGTTTCACATTTTCTAACGTTACTAGCATTTAGCCCCCCAGTGACTCAGCGGTATGTCTGCGGGCTTACAACACTAGAATCCGGGTTTCGATACCCATAGTGGGCAGAGCACAGATAGCCCATAGTGTAGCTTTGTGCTTAATTACAAACAAACAAACAATACTAACATTTATTTGATGATCCCCCATTTAAAAATAAAAAGCTGTCACTGAATAATTTAAAGAGTTTTATACTAGTACAAAACATCTTAAGAATGTATGCGATTATTTTAATAACCATCTTTCTTGAATGTAATAAAATATATAGAATAATCTATTCAACTCTACGGACCGAACTACTGAAAGAAATAAACATGCAACTCAATGACAAACATTTTGGCTTTCTAAATGTAATTAATATTTTTGTATTTTAACTTAATTATCTCAGTTTAGAAATGTAGAATATATTGCAGAAGACTAATTCTGATAAACACACCAACCCAACCCTTTTAGTCACCCAATGATATTACGTAAGTTACACATCACTAAATATTTTGAGCAAGTATTTAAATATAGACATCTACCTAACGTTTGTTTGCTGCTGTTGTTGAAATCTGTGGTTCATGTTGGAACGTTTTTTTTGGTTTTGTTCACGTATTTAAAAATGGTTGCCGACGACATTGCAGAAATCATCAGCAAACAGTCTTTAACATTTAACTTCTGTAGTGTGTATTGGTGCATAGAAGACACTAATACCAGAAATAAACGACCGTCTATCCCCAAAATGTTGTTTTTATTTTATTAGACACTCAACGTTCAGCTTTGGCGTCGTAAATCTTATTCCCTCACAGCCCTTGTCATGAGGCAATACAACACAACTTACTCCAGAAAGTATTTCACAAGACCCCAATACGACGAATGTTTAATTAAATAAAAACATTTTGGTGTTATAAGGTCTTTTATTTCTAGCATTATTCTTTAATATCATAAATTCACCTTGTCATGACAAGAAATATATATAAAGACATATAAAAACAATTCAGTTTGAACAAATAATGATTTTACAAAAGACTAAAAAATACTTTAAATCGGGATTTCAAATAAAATGGCCAGATAAATCAACGTCCGGGACATTACTTACTTGGAGATAGCATTACGTCGTCATGTTAAACTCTTAAATCTTATCATGGCCCGGCATGGCCAGGTGGTTTGGACACTCGACTCGTAACCGAATCCCTGTCACACCAAACATGCTCGCCCTTTCAGCCGTGGGGGCGTTATAATGTGACGGTCAGTCCCACTATTCGTTGGTAAAAGAGTCGCCCAAGAGTTGGCGGTGGGTGGTGATGACTAGTTGCCTTCCTTCTAGTCTTACACTGCTAAATTAGGGACGGCTAGCGCAGATAGGCCTCGTGTAGGTTTGCGTGAAATTCAAAAACACACAAACTTAAATCTTATCAAATATTACTAGTATTTTGCATACATGATATGAACTTTGCAGATAAACTAAATGATTCTTGATAAACAGCTTAATATTTTTATATGATAAGCAAACAAACGTGCATCATCTCTGTATCCATTGCAAACTACGGCAGGTCGTATAATTTGTAAGTTGCAAGATAGCAGTTGTGAAATCAAATTATAATATTTATCTAATCATGACACATATAAGGGAGTCGTCGGACTTCGGGCATTGAATTTCGCCTTTTTTTTTAATACATTGTACACATGCAACATATCCTTAAAGAAGTCTGCACTACAGAATATCGGTTGATGATCTAAGTTGTTGTTTTTTTTTATTTAAAATATTAGACTGTTTAATGGCAAAAAGATTTTAATTGTTTAGTTCTATGTTAAGATTTCGGGAGCTAAAAGTGCACAGTCATATCTAGTAAAATACCTCGAAATACTTTAAACACGTCTTTCACATAAAACGGAATGGAAATTACTAAATGTTTCTACTGTGGCATTGAATGGAAAAATGTTTAGGTGCTTAAGAAAACATTAGCCAACACTAACGTTTAAATGCGAAGTCAGTTATTCTCGGCTTTAAGGTTCTCCATGAATGTTTATTCACAGCAAGAAAAATGTTTAACAGCTTCTTCTAACGCGTGTCCTTAAAGTTATGCTTAACGAGTTTCTTTATTAGAAGCTTTTGTAAAACGATGATTGGTAATTTCTTGCACTAATTTACAGAGACATTAAAATTTTATTTTTCAATATAATAACAATAGCGGCCTTGGAAATATGGAAATGGTTTCGTTATCGTTGGACCACCCAGTTTTTTTTTTTTTTAGATTTTGAATACACTCCCTTTTGTAATGTTTACTTATATTGATAAAAATTTTGATTTATATTCACTATCGCATTGAAGGATTACAACGGTAAGGATAGAACACGTATACACATGGTCACATTCCGCAGGACTAATAGAATCATTGAAGGATTTTGCTCCCCAGTGGAACAGCGGACTTATAACACTAGAAACCGGGTTTCGATACCCGTGGTGGACAGAGAACAGATAACCAATTGTATAGCCTTGTGCTTAACTACAAACAAACAAAAATCAAGTAGTTTGAACATTTTTACAGATAGCTGTGAGCGATATTTTCACCTAAACCTTAAATAATTTTATTCCGAAAGAAGTTAATTTAGACATTTTCAATAATACTGGTGTTTCTTCTTAGGTAGGCATAAAGCTGTATAATGGGTTTTCTATGCTATGCCCACCCAAAGGATCGAGTCCTGAATTTTATCGCTACTATACTTATCACTGAGCCATCGAAAGGCATATGTGATTGAGTTTAATAATTTGTTGGTAATTTCTCGTTCGTTTACTTTTCAAATTAAAACATTTCAAAGGAAAGCTATAATAAATACTTTGTTTGGTATTCATATTTTTGAATATATATATGCAATTATAAATATGATATAGAAGCTTTAACCAATACAATTTTTTCTTGTTTTGTGCGCTTACGTTTGTTGTAATTTCTAAGAAGCATTCTGTGTACATAGAAAAGTAGAATAGGACAACATAAATATGGAATATCCGGATTAAGACATCATTTTCATCTTTGCAAATTGTACAAGTTCAGAAATCCTCATTACTACACGGCCATTAACGTTGTCGACACATGTTTTTTTTCAGAAGGAAGCCTCAAAGTTTTTGGAATTGTCTGAATAAGACAATGTTTGAATCTTTATAAGTTTATCTAAGTGGCGTTTGTTCTGAAGCCCTTTAAGTGTGAAAGTGCAGAGTAATATGAGTTTTCAAAAATCTGCTACAAGAAACTTTAATAACTATTTATCGGCGTTACCCATTAAATTCTATTAGCCTGAGTTCATTTCAATCGTGTCAGTCTGATGGCCACAATAACACACTGATATTTGACTCCCTATATCCACTGATCAGTGTTAAACCAGACATTTTGAATATACTTTCCACAGACTCTGCACTGCACGTTAAGAAAAACCGAAGGCACAGAAGTCCATCAAAGCTGCATCAGGAGACTTGACAGGCATGTGGTTGTGAATAGAACTTCTGTAACTTCGGTTTCTTCGGCCATCTTTCTCGTGAGACAGTCGTTGAGTTTGAAGTAGTGTGACTGGGTGCTAGTGGACCTTTGGTTTGTGAGCTTTCCAACTTAAAATCAATGTTTATTATCCAGTTAACGGCACCAAAAGAGATGTCAATTTGCACCTATCTTTTTGGGTTGGATGGTTATATTTGGTATATACCACTTTGTGGATGTAGGTATTACTCCGGGATGTGGTGTAGTGGTCCGTTACTATTCGAAACCTTGATGTACGAGCTTTTTTACTCTTCTATGAAGAACACTGAAGACGCCCTTCATCGAAATGTTGTGTCCTTTGGTTCTAAATCGTTTGACACTATAGTTCCTGAGAAAAGACTACAGCATAAAATAGCAAGAAGTTCAACCTTGATCGAATCGTACTGTAGAATGATAGAGAATGCGCCAAGAGTTGAGTATATATATTAATAATTTTGTTTTGTGTTTACTTACTGATTATAAGTATTATTTTAATACAAGTTACAGTTTTCACAGTAACGAAGAAAATGTTTAAAACAGATACGACATTTCTATCACCGGTGCGGTCACTCTCAAGTACACAAGTTTTAACGGTAAAGAAATCTGTAGTATTTAAATTTTAGAATTGATAGTGGTTACTTATGCATATCAAGAATACTAAAAATCTAGAGCTTGCCAAAAGTTCATAACAAACCATTAACTTTACTCTTAATTATGTCTTCTTAAAAGTATTTAAATTATAACCTTGGTAAGTACTTCAGCTGGATTTTGGAACCTTATGTTTTCAAAATAAGCGCCTAAATAAATAACAATTCACACCTTTTACAGCAATTACAGAGTTTAGACTGTAACCTCATTATGACCAGTTTGGTGTCGTAAACTTGTTCCATCACTCCCCTTGTCATGAGGTAATACAACCTACTTCAGAAGTTAGTTCACAAGCCCCCCAATAAGAGACTCAACATAAAATATGAACACCTAATCGAACTGTTACAACTTATTTGCTTCCAACACAGAGATTCATATTTCCTTCAGTTAGACGGACGTGCCATGGGAAATTCATTATCAAGTACTCTGGCCACTATTTTATTACATCGCATAGAACAACATGACATAGTCACTTCCTTATATAAGCCTGAATTTTCGTTTAGTTATGTTTTTAGCGACTTTACTTGTCAAGATTGTAACGGATTTATTATTGTATATATATATTAATATCGATGTTTGTTTAAATTAAATTTATATTTAGAAATGTACATAACTTACACTGTTAAATATGTTTTGCGAAACTCCCGCCTATTCTCTAAAGTTGTAGAAGATTCTAGAGTGTAAGAATCAACAATATATGTGTGTGTGTACGTAAACGCTATGGTTAGCGTCAGTATTGTTACCTAAAACTGAAATTTCGAGAAACTCTCCACACGCCTATAAATATAACCAACGCGACACATCAAAATACAGTATCTATTATTGGTTTGCTATAGGTGGTGTGCTATAAACTTCGGAAGCTATAACCGTGATTATTATAACGCATATTAATCTGGAAATTTAAGATATTTGACCAGAAACATTTATAAATTTCGAAAATTACAAACCGTTTATCTTCAATGGATTCACATTGGATATTAGTACTTGTACGAAAACATTACCTAACTTCAACGGTGGAAAACTCGGTGAAGAACAAAGAGCTAGCTAGATCCCTGTTATTGTTAAGTGAATTGTACCTACATTAACTCGAAATTAAGTCGATCATCGTGAACCCTGGATAAGATATCAAGGAAGTTCCAGACTGGAAAGAAGACTATATTGCTTGTAACTTTGTAAAACTTTTGAATATAAATCATTGTTTGTAATAACTATTTGTAATAACTCTTATTATAAATTTTATTATTGTTTGTGTATTAAAATATATTTGTATTAAAAAAAAGAAAACTTCAACTCATAAACCACCTATAGAAAGACGTACAATTCACAGTTCAAAATGAAAATAACACAATCATTTTTTTAGACGTTAACATCACACGAACCCCCCAAGGCTTCACCACTAAAATTACATAAACTGGTTTTCTAAACACGTAATCTACCAGAAGCTAGGCACTCTAAAGAGCCTCCCAAATTTAGCATACACTATATGCAACACAGAAAACATTGATGAAGAAGTTGTACACTTAACTCAATGCTTTACTAACGTTAACCAGTTCCCTACTATGCTAGTTACAGCAACTATTAACGAATTGAAAAAAAAACAGGACAAGATAAACAAACTCAAAGAATACTCCACTAAACAAAGGAAATATAATCACTTGCACTATCCTATGTATAAAGAAATATTAGCATATCTCTATCAGAAACTAGGAAAAGACTAGCACGTAAAAATTACCTTAACATAACGCCTAGATTCATTTTCACCCCTGGAATGAAAATTAAACACATGCTAAAAGAATTATATAACGAACCTACTCAACCAAGAAACATTTACAAAGTAAAGTGTAACAATTGCCAAGCAAGTGAAACAGGACGTAACTTGACCATCACGTTAAAAGAACACCCCCCCAAAAAAAATACCCCTTCCCAAGTCCATAAACTTATGAACAAAAACAACCCCAGTTTTTCTGAACAGAATGCCGCTATACTAAAACATGAACCTGAAGTTAACAGACGAAAAATCAGAGAAGCCTTATTACTAAAATCAACGAATCCCTCAATTAGCATATACTCAGACACATCTTTGATTGTTATTTCCCCAAACATTCCTAATGGTATGGAAAAATTTCGCACATTTCCACATTTTCGTATTTATTTGCGTTTTGTTTGTTTTTTTCCGTTCATCCATAAATAAATAATCTGTCAATTTAAACGGATTGATATGCAGATGCATAAGCAACCACTATCGATTCTAAAATTCAAATACTAAAACTTTATTTATCGTTAAAACTTCTGTTCTTGAGAATGATTACACCAGTGATCGAAACGTCGTACCTGTTTTAAAATTTTTCATCTTTCTGTAAAAGATGTAAGTTGCAATAGGATAATAAGTATATACATATGTCATGTGTGTGTGTGTGTGGTAAATACGTCATCCATGGTGTTAATTATAGCTTATCTTTGACGAAATGCATTGCGTTAGCTTGTGCAAAATGTTCTCAGAAAATGTAAATAACCCTCCTCATAACTGTTAAGACATAAACAAGCCTTTGTGCTGACACGATAAACGCTTAGGATTTAATTTCTTTCCTAACTGGAATTAGTGACAACTCCATCTAAATGAATATTTATAACGTAATAAGCTATAGCGACAATAACAAAGAATCCTGGGATTAAGCCCCTGGATTACGAATGCAGTAGTTTTTGTATCTCAGCTATTTTTATCTCTTTTAAGGTCAGAAAATTGTTACAGTCGTATTCCTACAATGCATGATAAAAATATAAACATCATGACAATGATATTTATACAGAGAAGTGCATGTGGTGAGGGTTATAAATTTTAGAAGAGGAAATAAATCATTAATTTTCATACCCGAGAAATGAGAGTTAAAGAACAATAAAAATATCTTTCGGTCAGAAGAACTCACAAAACATACATAGTGAACCAAATCTAACGTTTATTGTGTCTTGAGTTTTTGTTGCGAACAGGATACTTACTAACCCTCACGTGTTTTCAATGGGGTTTGTTTGTTTTTGAATTTGCGCCAAACTACACGCAGGCTATCTGCGTGCCCTCCAGTGGCACAGCGGCATGTCTGTGGACTTACAACGCTAATAATCTACATATGTAATTTTTATAATGAGGCAGGTTCTATGGACATCATAAACAGTTTATTAGAACAGCAAACAATTTTATCAGACACCTGTAGAAAGATGTGTAATTCAGCATTTCACCTATCGCTATAAAACTTTACAAAAACATATATAATGACAAAATATAACATCGAATGGTTATAAATAGCGTTTGTAATCTTATATCAGTTCATATTAAATATTCAGCACTTGGTTGGTTCAAATCGTTCTTTAATAACCTCCGGAAGGCGCGTGACATGCTGTCTATGAGATTATTGATGTAATCCACCGTGATTTCATCCCAACTTGTCACTAGAAGGCGTTGCAACTAAGCTACAGCAGCTGGTTTAGGGTCGTGGTTAGCAATTTTCCGGCTCAGTTCTGCCCAACAGCTCTCAATGGGATTACAATCTGGAGACTTTGCTGGCCATGGAAACATTGTAACATCCTCCTGGTTAAGATAATCCTGTACAATAGGCGCACTGTGGGCAGTGACATTGCCATTCTGGATCACAAAGCTATTGCTAAACCTTGCCTTAGCATATGGTAGAAATATCGTTTCTGTAGTCCAATGACCTTTCAGGATTCTGAATACAGTACACTATGGGTACGCTACTGTTCTGGCAATGTCAGTTTGCTTCATACCATTTCTGAACAATCGAAATTTTAACACGTGACGAATCATCACTCTACCTACATCAAGTACAGGAAATCGTCTGAACAAAGCGTTGATCTGTTTCGAAAAGGTTATACCAAAAGTACGCTCTTTTATACAAAACAGGCGTGTATGTGTGTTTGACAAACAAATGCTCAAACAGACCAAAATAATAACTCGTACATATTTGTCCGATCATACGCTACCTTTTCTGTTACTACTCGGGCTTTCACTCAATAACTACTCCATGCATGTAGACAACATCAGTATAGAACAGTATGCAAACATTTTGGCCAAAACTGTATATATATATATGATGCTTAGTAAGTGATATGTTTATATACTGTACGTGTATTAGCGAGTGCACAGTTAATATAAATAAAACATATCTCATGTTTATCTTTAGTGATTGAGCACCGCTTCCCTATTGAAGGGCCTGGCATGGCCAGGTGGTTAGAATGCTTGACTCGCAATCTGAGGGTCCCGGGTTCGAATCCCCGTTCCACCAGACATGCTCGTGGGGGCGTTATAATGTGACGGTCAATCCCACTATTCGTTGGTAAAATAGTAGCCCAAGAGTTGGCGGTGGGTGGTGATGACTAGCTGTCTTACCTCTAGTATTTCACTGCTAAATTAGGGACGGCTAGCGCAGATAGCTTGTTTGTTTGTTTGTTTGAATTTATGAACCAAGCTACACAATGGGCTATCTGTGCTCTGCCCACCACGAGTATCAAAACCAGGTTTTTCATACACTATGCCTTTTCAGTTTGACAGTGCTAAGTATACTTGTATTGTATCTTGATAATAACAATGACCTTATTTATTACAAAATATGCAAACATTTTGACCAAGACTGTATATTACTTGTTCTGTATATTTAACTTTTGACTATCTTATTAGTTAGATAAGCTCCGAGAACTTTAGAGTCAGTCTTCATAGATAAAACATAGATATTTAGTCGGCATTTTCGAAAATACTTTAAAAAGTTAACGTTTGTTTTGTAAGAAAAGTATATAAACTTAGAGATAAAGCTGATAAGTTAAGAGCTAGGTTAGGGGTAACAGTGCGCGCTTAAAATATAAATTAAGGAATGTTAAGCCTTGTTTCGAAGGCTAGCGATTAAAAAGCTGTTGATGATACTTATATGAGTATGGTAGTGAAGATAATATAAAGAGTTAGGTAATTCTTCAACTTCAGGAACACACACTCATATTTGTTTTAATAGAAAATATTTCAAATTCATAAGAAAGTTGGTATGTTTGCATTATTAGTCGTCAAATATTGGACAAATGTTTCATGGAAACGTTTTAAAAGACATTTTGATATCTTCGTACATTCCTGTAAAGCTTAATCATTTGATGGAGTAGTTCTTTATAAGCAGACGTTAGGCTTCTGTATATTCGTTTACATTCTTATAACGTACATTATTTTAAACTTTGTACAGTACTCTTTAGTGAGGTTTTAGTAGTGGAAATCAAAGTACTTGGAAAAGATGTTGGGCTTCAACTTATTGACGACTAACAACGTTGCTAAGTATAGTAAAATAAAATGTATACAGAGCTCTCTCTGTAGAACGACAACAAATATTGCAGCTAATCAATAGGGAATATACGATGGTTGTTTCTATTTTTTTTTAAAGCAAGAAATGTTATCTTTCCTATAGAAGGGATTTCGTTATCGTAAGAAACAACAAAGACAAAAAAGTTTAAGTTTCGAACATCTTTGATCTTATGGTTGCATCTGTGCGTGCCATCTCACATTTTAAATTTCATGTGTTCTTTCAGGTCGGGAATGGGGAATTTATATCTAGCAAGTATTTATCCCATTTTCTTCTTTCTTAATTGATACATCAATACTCAGATTTTTAAAAGACCGATTATTTGTTTCTCTAAGTACAAAGCTACCCTATGGTTGTATCCACTGAGTTTAAACACTAACGAAACATTTACCTGTCAAATCGATGCAGTTATTAAGTGCTTCAGGTTCAAGAGTGTTGTCATAGCATAACTAGGCCCAGGCTACAGAATACAACATGTAGTTCACTGGACCTAAATTATGCAAAATTAATGAATTAAATAAGGTCATATCAATTACACAAAATAAAAAAAAGAAAATAAATAACATAAATTTACCCGAAATTATCTGCGTAAGCAATTCACAGAAGGCGTTTGGGATATTCCCTCTTTCCACTTGTGGTATATTTCAACTCGTAAAAAAGACAAAACCAAAACATAAATAGTAAGCGTTTCAGTACAGAATGTTTTGAGCTTTGTTACCATCCATTATAGCCCCGGCCCGGGATGGCCAGGTGGTTAGGGCGCTCGACTCCCAATCTGAGGGTCACGGGTTCGAATCCCTGTCCAACCAAACATGTTCGCCCTTTCCACCGTAGGGACGTTATAATGTGACGGAAAATCGCGCTATTCGTTGGTAAAAGAGTAGCCCAAGAGTTGGCGGTGGGTGGTGATGACTCGAGACGGCTAGGGACGGCTAGCACAGATAGCCCTCGTGTAGCTTTGCGCGAAATTCAAAACAAAACAAAACAGAAGAAAAAAAAATTACTGGTTTGTATTCCTGTTCATATTTTAATGCGAAGGCTTTATTCCAAACAGCTTTCAAAATAACTTAGTTTTCAATCTAATCCTCGGGGCTTTTCAGTTGTGGAGTAATGTTATGTGTTATCAAAATGAGCCACTGAAAATAAAAACGGTGTTATCAAGAATGGATTTTCGTTGAAACTTATAAATGGTGTGTAAATAAGTACGGTAAGAAAAACGACACTGCCAATGTTGTCATTTATTACCTGCAACCTTATCCATTGCCCCTCTTTCTACAGCCAATTACTCTCCACTGTCACAAGCATAATACATCATATTGATCCGTAACAGATTAGTTGAGTTATTTATCACACACGTTCTTACATCTTGAATCCAATTTTTTTAGTAAAATTGCTGAAAAAAAATGTAAAAAAAAAACATAATTGCTTTTAGGATATCTCATATTGTTCTGTTGTCAATAACGCACAATGAAACACTAATATGAAATACTAACCAACGTTAAAAGTTTTTACCGAAGCGCTTGAATAAAATATGCTCAATAGATGGCGCTATAGTGCCAGTAAAACAATTTTGTGTTGTTTTAACTTCAAGCTACTCAGTAGAGCTCGGGAGTGTTTCCGTTTATTATACTTGTCCTTAAGGCAACGGTAACAAATATATTTTAGGTTTGCAACTTTTAAAGACAAATCTTAACTTAATTTTTAAGTTGCAACTGTTTTTTATCATAAAAGGTATAGTACTAAAGTAAGACCCCCACTGGCGGTTTCCCCGGTGGGACAGAGTTACGTCTATGTTTTACAACGCTAAAATCCGAGGTTCGCTTCCCCTCAATAGAAACAGCAGATAGCCAAATGTGGCTTTGCTCTAAAATAACAACCAAACCACCCCTGCGGTCTTCTAACACTAAAAATAGGGTTTCAATACCGGCGGTGGGAAGAGCACAAATAGCACACTGTGCAGCTGTTTTGTGCTTAACAACACACAAATAAACTAAAGTAGGATATAATTATAACAACATTTTACTTGGCATCATTTAACTTAATATTTAGAAGGGTGGTGAGTATATTAGATTGAACTTGGTTGCTTGTAGTTAAGCACAAAGCTACACAATGGGCTACCTGTGCTCTGCCCACTACAAGTATCGAAAATCGGTAACTAGCACTGCAAGTCCGCAGACATACATACCACTAATCCACTCGGGGGCAGATTGAACTTTCAAAGATATATTTAGAAAAGTCAACAAATATTTTTCACGAACAGATATAGAACGTTCTGAACTCCACAATAACAATTTACTTTTAACAGATATAGAACGTTCTGAACTTCACAATAACAATTCACTTTTAACAGATATATAGAACGTTCTGAACTACACAATAACAATTTACTTTTAACAGATATAGAACGTTCTGAACTCCACAATAACAATTTACTTTTAACAGATATAGAACGTTCTGAACTACACAATAACAATTTACTTTTAACAGATATAGAACGTTCTGAACTACACAATAACAATGTACTTTTAACAGGTATAGAACGTTTTGAATTCCACAATAACAATTTACTTTTAACAGATATAGAACGTTCTGAACTCCACAATAACAATTTACTTTTAACAGATATAGAACGTTCTGATCTACACAATAACAATGTACTTTTAACAGATATAGAACGTTCTGAACTACACAATAACAATGTACTTTTAACAGATATAGAACGTTCTGAACTCCACAATAACAAGTTACTTTTTTTTCTTGAATCTTAAAAAATCGACAAATTATAAATTTATTTCAAATGTTGAAAGAGTAAAACTTGGAAAATGTTAATAAAAACAGTTAGAAAAATTATGATTTACATTAGCTAAATTCCTAACAGTGTAAAAACATCTAAAAAAAGGATTTACTTTTTTTTCATTATCAAAGAACACTAAGTTTGAAATAATATTTAACCAATTCTGCTTGAAACTGTTTGCAGAACTGATCTTAGACTCCATGAGACAACTATTTTCAAGAGCTTAGTTGTAACGGTTTCTATAGTTTTGGGGGGTAGGAGTGGGCATTGGCAAATTATTGTAATTATGTTAGTCTGAGCCAAGGTAGGGATAATTTTTACAAATTTTAAGTAACTCAGTTTTTGTAGTTTTGACTTTCTTGTTTCAGTACTTCTGGCCCGGCATGGCCAGGTGGTTAAGGCACTCGACTCGCAATCTGAGGGTCGCGGGTTCGAATCCCTGTCACACAAACGTGCTCGCCCTTTCAGCCGTGGGGGCGTTATAATGTTACGGTAAATCCCACTATTCGTTGGTAAAATAGTAGCCCAAGAGTTGGCGGTCTTACACTGCTAAATTAGGGACGGCTAGCGCAGATAGCCCTCGTGTAGCTTTGCGCGAAATTCAAAAACAAACAGTACTTCTTGTAGAATTAAAATTTTCTATATTACTATAACTAGCTAAGTGACGTGTATTTTGATTCATATTTCTCTTAATAAAATCTAACAGTTTTTATTGTACTTGTTTGTTTCCTTTTTATTAGCTATATTTTTGTGCGCCAGCAACACCAAGCTTGAGGTGCGCGTATTTCCGATTTGATGCTATTTTTAATCAAGATTTCTAACAACCTACCGTCAAATGAAAGAATTAGAGCGAGAAGGTTTGTCATTTTTTCTGAATGCTTATCTGGAAAAGTCATTTACTTATTTACTTAGATGAAAATCTGTTGAAATAATGAAATTTTGATTCCCTCCATAAACACGTATATAACAATTTAGGCGACTTTATAAGTACAATAAACTTTAGTTTTGTTTAACCAATACTGTGAAATGCTTATTGCTAATATTCAGAGATTTTAAAGGTAGTTTTTAAACGGGCGATTTGTATGGCCGCCATTTTGTTTCATCGCGTTCCCTACTATTATGTACTACCGTACTTAATGATATATATTTTTACTTTATCAGATACTTATATAATGTAGTTTTCTAGTAGCCAAGGGAGCTCCATCAGTTTTTTATGGCTTAAAACAGTTTCAAGTTTGTTTTTTTTATGTAATGTGTTTAATTTATAAAAGTGAACTTCATTTTCTTTATCTATTATTATATGCCCCCCCCCCCAGTGGC